>NC_059214.1:52059702-52154702 GCF_020615455.1 Coregonus clupeaformis | reverse complement strand
GTGGGGTGGGGTAAGGGGGGGGTAGAAGGATTACTTTATCCTATCCCAGGTATTCCTTAAAGAGGTGGGGTTTCAAGTGTCTCCGGAAGGTGGTGAGTGACTCCGCTGTCCTGGCGTCGTGGGGGAGCTTGTTCCACCATTGGGGTGCCAGAGCAGCGAACAGTTTTGACTGGGCTGAGCAGGAACTGTGCTTCAGCAGAGGTAGGGGAGCCAGCAGGCCAGAGGTGGATGAACGCAATGCCCTCGTTTGGGTGTAGGGACTGATCAGAGCCTGAAGGTACGGAGGTGCCGTTCCCCTCACAGCTCTGTAGGCAAGCACCATGGTCTTGTAGCAGATGCGAGCTTCAACTGGAAGCGTCTCCCGAGTGGCGCAGTGGTCTAAGGCACTCCTTCACAGTGCTAGCTGTCCCACTAGAGATCCTGGTTCGTATCCAGGCTCTGTCGTAGCCGACCGCGACCGGGAGACCCATGGGGCGTTCAGGGATCAGCTGACCTGTCCCCTGAGTTATGGGACCCACCTTGACAGACAAATAGTTCTACTGATGTCATTTCAACCACCTTTGCCCGCTGGGTAATGTCGTTTTGTAGTAATTGTCCCCTGGCTATAGGTGACCCAGATCTCTCTCTGTGATCCTAACCTGTACCATCCCTGGCTATAGGTGACCCAGACCTCTCTCTGTGATCCTAACCTGTCCCATCCCTGGCTATAGGTGACCCAGACATCTCTCTGTAATCCTAACCTGTCCCATCCCTGGCTATAGGTGACCCAGATCTCTCTCTGTAATCCTAACCTGTACCATCCCTGGCTATAGGTGACCCGCTATAGGTGACCCAGATCTCTCTCTGTAATACTAACCTGTCCCATCCCTGGCTATAGGTGACCCAGACCTCTCTCTGTAATCCTAACCTGTCCCATCCCTGGCTATAGGTGACCCAGAATCCTAACCTGTACCATCCCTGGCTATAGGTGACCCAGATCTCTCTCTGTAATCCTAACCTGTCCCATCCCTGGCTATAGGTGACCCAGACCTCTCTCTGTAATCCTAACCTGTACCATCCCTGGCTATAGGTGACCCAGACCTCTCTCTGTAATCCTAACCTGTCCCATCCCTGGCTATAGGTGACCCAGATCTCTCTCTGTAATCCTAACCTGTACCATCCCTGGCTATAGGTGACCCAGACCTCTCTCTGTAATCCTAACCTGTCCCATCCCTGGCTATAGGTGACCCAGATCTCTCTCTGTAATCCTAACCTGTACCATCCCTGGCTATAGGTGACCCAGACCTCTCTCTGTAATCCTAACCTGTCCCATCCCTGGCTATAGGTGACCCAGATCTCTCTCTGTAATACTAACCTGTCCCATCCCTGGCTATAGGTGACCCAGATCTCTCTCTGTAATCCTAACCTGTACCATCCCTGGCTATAGGTGACCCAGACCTCTCTCTGTAATCCTAACCTGTCCCATCCCTGGCTATAGGTGACCCAGATCTCTCTCTGTAATCCTAACCTGTACCATCCCTGGCTATAGGTGACCCAGACCTCTCTCTGTAATCCTAACCTGTCCCATCCCTGGCTATAGGTGACCCAGATCTCTCTCTGTAATCCTAACCTGTACCATCCCTGGCTATAGGTGACCCAGACCTCTCTCTGTAATCCTAACCTGTCCCATCCCTGGCTATAGGTGACCCAGATCTCTCTCTGTAATCCTAACCTGTACCATCCATGGCTATAGGTGACCCAGATCTCTCTCTGTAATCCTAACCTGTCCCATCCCTGGCTATAGGTGACCCAGACCTCTCTCTGTAATCCTAACCTGTACCATCCCTGGCTATAGGTGACCCAGATCTCTCTCTGTAATCCTAACCTGTACCATCCATGGCTATAGGTGACCCAGATCTCTCTCTGTAATCCTAACCTGTACCATCCCTGGCTATAGGTGACCCAGATCTCTCTCTGTAATCCTAACCTGTCCCATCCCTGGCTATAGGTGACCCAGACCTCTCTCTGTAATCCTAACCTGTCCCATCCCTGGCTATAGGTGACCCAGACCTCTCTCTGTGATCCTAACCTGTCCCATCCCTGGCTATAGGTGACCCAGATCTCTCTCTGTAATCCTAACCTGTACCATCCATGGCTATAGGTGACCCAGATCTCTCTCTGTAATCCTAACCTGTACCATCCATGGCTATAGGTGACCCAGATCTCTCTCTGTAATCCTAACCTGTCCCATCCCTGGCTATAGGTGACCCAGACCTCTCTCTGTAATCCCAACCTGTCCCATCCCTGGCTATAGGTGACCCAGACCTCTCTCCGCTCCTACATTGGTGTGGTTCCTCAGGACACGGTGCTCTTCAATGACAGCATAAGAAACAACATCCGCTACGGACGCATTGGCGCTAGCGACCAGGAAGTGGAGGAGGCTGCCCTCGCTGCGGACATACACTACAAGATCCTGTCACTGCCCGAGGGTGAGGATGAAGATGATGAAGAAGAAGATGATGATGATAAAGAAGATGAGGAGGAGGATGATTTGTGTTGTGTTGCTCTCCACAGGGTATGAGACCCAGGTGGGAGAGAGGGGACTGAAGCTGAGTGGAGGAGAGAAACAGAGAGTAGCCATCGCCCGAACCATCCTGAAGGACCCTCGGATCATCCTGCTGGATGAGGTCAGAGATAGGGGGGGGTCGGGAGAAGGGCAGGGGGGAAGAGGACAGGTGGGATGGGAGGAAGGCAGGGGTGGGAGGCACGTCAGGGACCATGTGTGTATAAAACCCTCCTAGACTCTGTCAAACAGGTCCTCAACCTAGCGTGACTTTATTGCTTTGTTGCATGTAGAATGGGCCTTTGAGCTGGATATGAACAAGGTGTGTTCTGAAGTTTCTGTTCAAATGCAGTCAAACCTTGCTGGTTGGGAAAAACAATAGGAGTTACAGTCTGGAAGACTTCATATCATAACTTTTTATTTTATTCTCATGTTGGTCCCATGTTATTCTGCTCTATGCTATAGGATACGTACTACCCCTCTGTCTACAGGATACGTACTACCCCCCTCTCTCTCTCTCTCTCTCTCTCTCTCTCTCTCTCTCTCGCTCTCTCTCTCTCTCTCTCTCTCGCTCTGTCTCTCTCGTGCGCTCTCTCTCTCTACAGGCTACATGCTAACCCTCTCTCTCTCTCTCTACAGGCTACATGCTAACCCTCTCTCTCTCTCTCTACAGGCTACATGCTAACCCTCTCTCTCTCTCTCTACGGGCTACATGCTAACCCTCTCTCTCTCTCTCTCTCTACAGGCTACATGCTAACCCTCTCTCTCTCTCTCTCTCTAAAGGCTACATGCTAACCCTCTCTCTCTCTCTCTCTACAGGCTACATGCTAACCCTCTCTCTCTCTCTACAGGCTACATGCTAACCCTCTCTCTCTCTCTCTGTCTCTCTCTTGCTCTGTCTCTCTCGTGCTCTCTCTCTCTCTCTACAGGCTACATGCTAACCCTCTCTCTCTCTCTCTCTCTGTCTCTCTCTCGCTCTGTCTCTCTCGTGCTCTCTCTCTCTCTCTCTACAGGCTACATGCTAACCCTCTCTCGCTCTCTCTCTCTACAGGCTACATACTAACCCTCTCTCTCTCTCTGCAGGCTACATGCTAACCCTCTCTCTCTCTCTCTGCAGGCTACGTCAGCCCTGGACACACAGACAGAACGCAACATCCAGGCCTCACTCTCCAAAGTCTGTACCAACAGGACCACTATAGTAGTAACACACAGGTAATGCTTTCAGAAGAGCCAGTTAATCATCAGCTGCTCTGAAGTCAACAGGTTTAATCCTTCCTCTCCCTCAATGTGTCTCCCAGCTGTCTACGTGTTTACAGTGACCTAATGTCACAGACTACAATCAACCCCTAACACTGTGTTGATAGGATGTGTGTCTAGGCTTGGGACGACAACAAAGAGAGAAGGGATCTCTGCTTCATATGCCTTTGTATCTCAGCATGCGTCCCAAATGGCACCCTATTGTAGATAGTGCACTACTTTTGACCAGAGAGATACAGGGCTCTGGTCAAAAGTAGTGCACTATAAAGGGAATAGGGTTCCATTTGGGACGTAGTGTCAGTCTCAAGGGCATGAAAACATAAAGAGTGCCAGACAGACAGACATCCTTTGGCCAGCTGCCTCAGCTCTAAAATCCTCTGATCTTGTCCTTCAGATAACAACATCTATTGATGAGGGATTCAAATGGGGCCATCTGGGCAAGATCGTGATCAGACGATCATTAAATCACATTGATCAGTGTCTGTGTCCTACATCCTCAAAGTTACTGCTGTTGGTTAAGGAGTATATTGTCCTATGGGCTCTGGCCAAAAGTAGTGCACTATATAGTGAATAGGGTGCCATTCTCTGGTCTAAAGTAGTGCACTATATAGTGAATAGGGTGCCATTCTCTGGTCTAAAGTAGTGCACTATATAGGGAATAGGGTGCCATTCTCTGGTCTAAAGTAGTGCACTATATAGGGAATAGGGTGCCATTCTCTGGTCTAAAGTAGTGCACTATATAGTGAATAGGGTGCCATTCTCTGGTCTAAAGTAGTGCACTATATAGGGAATAGGGTGCCATTCTCTGGTCTAAAGTAGTGCACTATATAGGGAATAGGGTGCCATTCTCTGGTCTAAAGTAGTGCACTATATAGTGAATAGGGTGCCATTCTCTGGTCTAAAGTAGTGCACTATATAGGGAATAGGGTGCCATTCTCTGGTCTAAAGTAGTGCACTATATAGGGAATAGGGTGCCATTCTCTGGTCTAAAGTAGTGCACTATATAGGGAATAGGGTGCCATTTGGGACGCAGCTGGGTGGAAACAAGGATATTCATATCTTTGACCGAAATCTAGATTCAAAATTGAAGAAAAGTTGATAGCACCACTAGCGTCTAATACCGTTAAGTCTTCCACTAGCATCTATTTCCATTAAGATTATAGCACCACTAGCATCTAATACCGTTGTCTTCCACTAGCATCTAATTCCGTTAAGATTATAGCACCACTAGCATCTAATACCGTTGTCTTCCACTAGCATCTAATTCCGTTAAGATTATAGCACCACTAGCATCTAATACCGTTGTCTTCGGCTAGCATCTAATACTGTTAAGTATTCCACTAGCATCTAATACCATTAAGATTATAGCACCACTAGCATCTAATACCGTTAAGATGATAGCACCACTAGCATCTAATACCGTTGTCTTCGGCTAGCATCTAATACTGTTAAGTATTCCACTAGCATCTAATACCGTTAAGATTATAGCACCACTAGCATCTAATAACGTTAAGATGGTAGCGCCACTAGCATCTAATACCGTTAAGTCTTCCACTAGCTTCTAATACCGTTAAGATTATAGCACCACTAGCATCTAATACCGTTAAGATGATAGCACCACTAGCATCTAATACTGTTAAGTCTTCCACTAGCATCTAATACCGTTAAGTCTTCCACTAGCATCTAATACCGTTAAGTCTTCTACTAGCATCTAATACCCATTAAGTCTTCCAACGTAGTAGTGCATTAATATTTGACACTAATTCCTTCTGGTTCACCCAGAGTGTGTTCCTGAATACCCCTGGTCTGGTCTGCTAGCTAGCTGCTCCGCTCTGACAGGAAACGGTCTGCTAGCTATCTGCTCTGACAGGAAACGGTCTGCAAGCTAGCTGCTCCGCTCTGACAGGAAACGGTCTGCTAGTTAGCTGCTCCACTCTGACAGGAAATGGTCTGCAAGCTAGCTGCTCCGCTCTGACAGGAAACGGTCTGCTAGCTAGCAACTCCGCTCTGACAGGAAACGGTCTACTAGCTAGCTATCTGCTCTGACAGGAAACGGTCTGCTAGCTATCTGCTCCGCTCTGACAGGAAACGGTCTGTTAGCTAGCTGCTCCGCTCCGAAGGTAAAGGTCTGCTAGCTACCCTTACGAAAAAATATTGCAGTCAGTGTGCAGTATAACTACAGTATGCTGCAAATACTGCGTCCAAAATAACACCGTTATTTTACTGCAGTAATTTTGCAGTATAACTGCAGTTCAACTGCAGTACACATCAGTTATTCTGCAATTACTGCGTCCAAAATACCACAGTCGACTGCAGTTACTGAACTTTTACTGCAGTTTCAAAACTGTCATCTTTTTTTGTAAGGGTAGCTGCTCTGACAGGAAACGGTCTGCTAGCTAGCTGCTCTGACGGACATGGTCTACTAGCTAGCTGCTCTGACAGGAAACAATCTGCTAGCTAGGTGCTTTGACAGGAAACAGTCTGCTAGCTAGCTGCTCTGACAGGAAACTGTCTGCTAGGTGGGGTGCTCCAACAGGAAATGGTCTGCTAGCTAGCTGATCCACTCCAATAGGAAACGATCTGCTAAATAGTTGCTCCGCTCCGACAGGAAACGGTCTGCTAGCTAGCTGCTATGCTCCGACAGGAAACAGTCTGCTAGCTAGCTGCTCTGCTCCGACAGGAAACGGTCTGCTCTGACGGGAAACGGTCTGCTAGCTAGCTTCTCTGACAGGAAATGGTCTGCTAGCTAGCTGCTCTGACAATAAATGGTCTGCTAGGTGGGGTGGGGGCAGTGGTGGAAAAGTACCCAATTGTTAAACTTAAGTAAAAGTAAAGATACCTTAATAGAAAATGACTAAAGTAAAAGTGAAAGTCACCCAGTAAAAGGTCTGCTAGCTACCCTTACGAAAAAAGATTGCAGTTATTCTGCAATTACTGCGTCCAAAATACCACAGTCGACTGCAGTTACTGCACTTTTACTGCAGTTTCAACTGTCATCTTTTTTTGTAAGGGTAGCAGCTCTGAGAGAAAACGGTCTGTTAGCTAGCTGCTCTGACAGGAAATGGTCTGCTAGCTTGCTGCTCTGACAGGAAACGGTCTGCTAGGTAGCTGCTCTGACAGGAAACGGTCTGCTAGGTAGCTGCTCTGACATGAAACGGTCTGCTAGCTAGCTGCTCCGCTCTGACAGGTAACGGTCTGCTAGCTAGCTGGTTTGACAGAACATGGTCTGCTAGCTAGCTGGTCCGCTCCGACAGTTAACAGTCTACTAGCTAGCTGCTTTGACAGGAAATGGTCTGCCAGGTAGCTGCTCTGACAGGACACGGTCTGCTAGCTAGCTGCTCTGACAGGAAACGGTCTGCAAGCTAGCTGCTTCGACATGAAACGGTCTGCTAGCTAGCTGCTCCGCTCCAACAGGAAATGGTCTGCTAGCTAGTTGCTCCGCTCCGACAGGAAACAGTCTGCTAAATAGCTGCTCCGCTCAGACAGGAAATGGTCTGCTAGCTAGCATCTACGCTCCGACAGGAAACGGTCTGCTAGCTAGCTGCTCTGCTCTGAAAAGAAACGGTCTGCTAGGTGGGTGGGGGCAGTGGTGGAAAAAGTACCCAATTGTTAAACTTAAGTAAAAGTAAAGATACCATAATAGAAAATGACTAAAGTAAAAGTGAAAGTCACCCAGTAAAAGGTCTGCTAGCTACCCATACGAAAAAAGATTGCAGTCAGAGAGCAGTATAACTATAGTATGCTGCAAATACTGCCTCCAAAATAATTATGTTTTTTTTACTGCAGTAATTTTGCAGTATAACTGCAGTTCAACTGCAGTACACTGCAGTTATTCTGCAATTACTGCGTCCAAAATACCACAGTCGACTGCAGTTACTGCAGAACATGGTCTGCTAGCTAGCTGCTCCGCTCCGACAGTTAACAGTCTGCTAGCTAGCTGCTTTGACAGGAAATGGTCTGCTAGGTAGCTGCTCTGACAGGACACGGTCTGCTAGCTAGTTGCTCTGACAGGAAACGGTCTGCTAGCTAGCTGTTCCGCTCCGACATGAAACGGTCTGCTAGCTAGCTGCTCCGCTCCGACAGGTAACGGTCTGCTAGCTAGCTGCTTTGACAGAAAATGGTCTGCTAGGTAGCTGCTCTGACAGGACACGGTCTGCTAGCTAGTTGCTCTGACAGGAAACGGTCTTCTAGCTAGCTGCTCCGCTCCAACAGGAAATGGTCTGCTAGCTAGCATCTACGCTCCGACAGGAAACGGTCTGCTAGCTAGCTGTTCCGCTCTGACAGGAAACGGTCTGCTAGCTAGCTGCTCTGCTCCGACAGGAAACGGTCTGCTAGCTAGCTGCTCTGCTTCGACAGGACAGGGTCTGCTAGCTAGCTGCTCTGACAGGAAACGGTCTGCTAGCTAGGTGTTCCGCTCTGATAGAAAACGGTCTGCTAGCTAGCTGCTCCACTCTGACAGGAAACGGTCTGCTAGCTAGCTGCTCTGCTCCGACAGGAAACGGTCTGCTAGCTAGCTGCTCTGCTTCGACAGGACAGGGTCTGCTAGCTAGCTGCTCTGACAGGAAACGGTCTGCTACCTAGGTGTTCCGCTCTGATAGAAAACGGTCTGCTAGCTAGCTGCTCCACTCTGACAGGAAACGGTCTGCTAGCTAGGGTTGGGAGACGGGGAAAGACGGTGAAAGACCTGGAGAATAAACCCTCCTCCTCACAGCTGCCCATGTCCCTTAATGTTGATGATGTGGTTGTTACTGACAAGGAGCACATGGCTGAGCTCTTTAATCACCACTTCATTAAGTCAGGATTCCTATTTGACTCAGCCACGCCTCCTTGCCCGTCTAACATTTCCTCATCTCCCACCCCTTCTTAAGAGACTAGCCCTGATGCTCCTCCCTCTTTTTCCCCTGCCCCGCTACAAAGTTTCTCCCTGCAGGCGGTCACTGAGTCCGAGGTGCTAAAGGAGATCCTTAAACAATCCCCAAAAAACCATCTGGGTCAGATGGTTTAGACCCTTTCTTCTTTAAGGTTGCTGCTAAGCCTGTCTCTCCTCTCTGGGGAGGTTCCCGTTGCTTGGAAGGCAGCCACGGTGCGTCCTTTATTTAAAGGGGGAGATCAAGCTGATCCTAACTGTTATAGGCCTATTTCTATCTTGCCCTGTTTATCAAAAGTGTTGGAAAATCTTGTCAATAATCAACTGACTGGCTTTCTTGATGTCTATAGTATTCTCTCTGGTATGCAATCTGGTTTCCGCTCAGGTTATGGATGTGTCACTGCAACCTTAAAGGTCCTAAATGATGTCACCATTGCCCTTGATTCTAAGCAATGTTGTGCTGCTATTTTTATTGACTTGGCCAAAGCTTTTGATACCGTAGACCATTCCATTCTTGTGGGCCGGCTAAGGAGTATTAGTGTCTCTGAGGGGTCTTTGGCCTGGTTTGCTAACTACCTCTCAAAGAGTGCAGTGTATAAAGTCAGAACATCTGCTGTCTCAGCCACTGCCTGTCACCAAGGTAGTACCCAAAGGCTCGATCCTAGGCCCCACGCTCTTCTCAATTTACATCAACAACACAGCTCAGGCAGTAGGAAGCTCTCTCATCCATTTATATGCAGATGATACAGTCTTATACTCACCTGGCCCCTCCCCGGATTTTGTGTTAAACACTTTCTCAACAAAGCTTTCTTAGTGTCCAACAAGCTTTCTCTGCCCTTAACCTTGTTCTGAACACCTCCAAAACAAAGGTCATGTGGCTTGGTAAGAAGAATGCCCCTCTCCCCACCGGTGTGATTACTACCTCTGAGGGTTTAGAGCTTGAGGTAGTCACCTCATCCAAGTCCTTGGGAGTACGGCTAGACGGTACACTGTCCTTCTCCCACATATCAAAGCTGCAGGCTAAGGTTAAATCTAGACTTGGTTTCCTCTACCGTAATCGCTCCTCTTTCACACCAGCTGCCAAACTAACCCTGATTCAGATGACCATCCTACCCATGCTAGATTATGGAGACGTAATTTATAGATCGGCAGGTAAGGGTGATCTCGAACGGCTAGATGTTCTTTACCATTCAGCCATCAGATTTGCCACCAATGCTCCTTATAGGACACATCACTGCACTCTATACTCCTCTGTAAACTGGTCATCTCTGTATACCCGTCACAAGACCCACTGGTTGATGCTTATTTATAAAACCCTCTTAGGCCTCACTCCCCCCTATCTGAGATACCTATTGCAGCCCTCATCCTCCACATACAACACCCGTTCTGCCAGTCACATTCTGTTAAAGGTCCCCAAAGCACACACATCCCTGGGTCTCGCTCCTCTTTTCAGTTCGCTGCAGCTAGCGACTGGAACGAGCTGCAAAAAACACTCAAACTGCACAGTTTTATCTCCATCTCTTCATTCAAAGACTCAATCATGGACACTCTTACTGACAGTAAGCTGCTTCGCGTGATGTATTGTTGTCTCTACCTTCTTGCCCTTTGTGCTGTTGTCTGCCCAATAATGTTTGTACCATGTTTTGTGCTTCTACCATGTTGTGCTGCTGCCATGTTGTGTTGCTACCATTTTGTCGTTGTTTTATGTAGTGTTGTGGTGTCTCTCTTGTCGTGATGTGTGTTTTGTCCTATATTTTATTAATTTATTTTTAATCTCAGCCCCCGTCACCGCAGGAGGCCTTTTGCCTTTTGGTAGGCCATCATTGTAAATAATAATTTGTTCTTAACTGACTTGCCTAGTTAAATAAAGGTTTAAACAAAAAGGTTTAAAAAAAATACAGAACATCTAACCAAGTCATTCTTATAGCGTTCCGTTCTACACCGATGTTGGTACTAACCAAGTCATTCTTGCTGAAGTGGATGTTATTGTGTTTTGTTTCAGATTGTCGACCATCATTGGATCAGACCAGATCCTGGTAGTCCAAGATGGCCAGATTGCAGAGAGAGGGAGGTGAGTAACTGGCTTTAGTGCTAGTAAACCCACTTTCAAAACATCTCGTCTGTCAGGCAATTAACCTCCAGCTTCAGTGTAATAGAACGTACCAGTAATACCTGTCCTGTGTTCAGCTTTAGTAGTCCTGTCCACACCTGAGGACCCCTGAGAGGGCCTAGCCTGCTTGCCTGTGTTTGCGTGGGAAAGAGAGAGGTGAAAGGAGAGCGTTGGAGCCCTGAGTACCCCTGAGGGGCCTAACCTGCTTGCCTGTGTTTGCGTGGGAAAGAGAGAGGTGAAAGGAGAGCGTTGGAGCCCTGAGTTGTGTAGCTACTATTCCGTTGTGATTCGTTGTATTTTATTTAACTAGTCAGTTAAGAACAAATTCTTATTTATTCTGTAGATCAGTGCTGTTCACCTCAGGCTGTCGGTGTCTGCTGTCCTGCCCTGTCTTGTCCTACCCTGTCCTGTCTTGTCCTGTCTTGTCTTGTCCTACCCTGCCCTACCCTACCCTGCCCTACCCTACCCTGCCCTACCCTACCCTGCCCTGCCCTACCCTGCCCTGCCCTACCCTACCCTGCCCTACCCTACCCTGCCCTACCCTACCCTGCCCTACCCTACCCTGCCCTGCCCTACCCTACCCTACCCTACCCTGCCCTGCCCTGCCCTACCCTACCCTACCCTGCCCTACCCTACCCTACCCTGCCCTACCCTACCCTGCCCTACCCTGCCCTACCCTACCCTGCCCTACCCTACCCTGCCCTGCCCTACCCTACCCTACCCTGCCCTACCCTACCCTGTCCTGTCCTGCCCTGCTCTCATCTTCCTACAGACAGGATGTGTGTTCTCACTGACCAAACAGACCATGTAGACCACGTCTAAAGTCTTCCACACTCTGGACTGACCAAACACGCTGGGCTGGGGCCCTATGGTCTCAGCCTGAGCCCAGAGGGGCTAACAATCCTTCTGCCTAAAGGGGCCCACCTGACCCCTCCATTCCTCTCCCCTCAACACTAATGGCCCCTGGTCATTCATCCTGCTGATCCAGACTGGAGCTGCCTGTCTGCCTTCCTCTCAGCCACTGCACCTTGTTTCCCAGTGGGCCTTTTGATATAGGAGCTGGTGGCGTTAAGGGCTTTCCCTCCACCTCTCCTGTCCCCATACAGCCGCTGGGGGATGTAACCCCACACCACCAACACCCAGCACTATTCAACTCTGACTGGCACTGCAATCTAAACACAACACACAGGCTTTTAACCTGCAGGGACTGAACTGGAGAGAACCTCAGGAAACACAACACACAGGTGTCCTGTCCTTTGACTGTCCCTGTCCCCCTAACAGGTGTCCTGTCCTTTGACTGTCCCTGTCCCCCTAACAGGTGTCCTTTCCTCTGACTGTCCCTGTCCCCCTAACAGGTGTCCTGTCCTCTGACTGTCCCTGTCCCCCTAACAGGTGTCCTGTCCTCTGACTGTCCCTGTCCCCCTAACAGGTGTCCTGTCCTCTGACTGTCCCTGTCCCCCTAACAGGTGTCCTGTCCTCTGACTGTCCCTGTCCCCCTAACAGGTGTCCTGTCCTCTGACTGTCCCTGTCCCCCTAACAGGTGTCCTGTCCTCTGACTGTCCCTGTCCCCTAACAGGTGTCCTGTCCTCTGACTGTCCCTGTCCCCTAACAGGTGTCCTGTCCTCTGACTGTCCCTGTCCCCCTAACAGGTGTCCTGTCCTTTGACTGTCCCTGTCCCCCTAACAGGTGTCCTGTCCTCTGACTGTCCCTGTCCCCCTAACAGGTGTCCTGTCCTCTGACTGTCCCTGTCCCCCTAACAGGTGTCCTGTCCTCTGACTGTCCCTGTCCTGGTGTGATGTGAAACAGAGAAGGAGTCCTGGTGTGATATTCCATTATGTCGAGAGCTGTTCCCTTGCTGGACAACTGAGAGCCCCAAACTGTTCATTAGGGTTCTATTCTACTGGTAGAAACAGGCTTTTTGATATCAAGTTATGGCTGAGCAAACTTGACTTCCTGTTCCCGTCTCACTTTCGCGTTTCTCTCTTGCTCTGTGAACAAATCTGGGAGAAACCGTTTTAAGAGGTGGCTTTGAAAAGAGAGTGTTAAAGAAAGGTTCCAGAGCTTGTCTCCACGACTCCAAAGAAAGTTTTTAGTGGCCCTAGTTATCCACATTTCTAATAAGCGAATAAGCGATAAAATAACCTTGAAAGTTGATCAACTTGTAAACTCACTTTTGAGAGAATGGCATTTTAATGTTTTGGTATCTAGTGAAGAGCTCTTCTTTGTCTACACCCATTCAGCATCGTTCACACCCTCTTAAGCTTTAGCCCCACCCATCTCGTTTCGCTCTCGGAGCGTTCAGAGACGACACTTGACGCTCTGGCCGATGATTTGTTTACCTCTGGATAACATGAAAACTGCCTAACCAGCTCTGCTGGCAACAATTTCATTATGCTTTTATGCCAACGGGTGTTGTACACTTTAGCTTAAGACAGGACTGCCCAACCCTGTTCCTGGAGAGCTACTGTCCTGTATGTTTTCTGTGCATGAGACCGACCCAGAGGACTGGGTGATCTCGCTCTCCGAGGACTGGGTGATCTCGCTCTCCGAGGACTGGGTGATCTCGCTCTCCGAGGACTGGGTGATCTCGCTCTCCGAGGACTGGGTGATCTCGCTCTCCGAGGACTGGGTGATCTCGCTCTCCGAGGACTGGGTGATCTCGCTCTCAGAGGACTGGGTGATCTCGCTCTCCGAGGACTGGGTGATCTCGCTCTCAGAGGACTGGGTGATCTCGCTCTCCGAGGTCGACGTGAGTATGGTCTTTAATCAGGTCAACACTCGCAAGGCCGCGTGGCCGAACGGTATTCCAGGGCGCGTTCTCAGAGCACGTGGTCCTCTGTAGCTCAGCTGGTAGAGCACGGCGCTTGTAACGCCAAGGTAGTGGGTTCGATCCCCGGGACCACCCATACACAAAAATGTATGCACGCATGACTGTAAGTCGCTTTGGATAAAAGCGTCTGCTAAATGGCATATTATTATTATTATTATTATTATATTATGTGCAGAAGAGCTGGCCGGTATATTCACGGTAATATTAAACCGCCCCTTGTCCCAGTCTGTATTCCCCATATGTTTAAGATAACTACCATCATTCCTGTTCCCAAGAACTCTAAACATGCTGACTAGACCAGTGCGCCATCGCGCGCAGGTTGGTTTTGTTCATCCACACCAGACGCGATCAGGACACGCAGGTTGAAATATCGAAACGAACTCTGAACCAACTATATTAATTTGGAGACGGGTCGAAAAGTATTAAACATTTATGGCAATTTAGCTAGCTGTTGCTAGCTAATTTGTCCTGGGAGATAAACATTGGGTTGTTATTTTACCTGAAATGCACAAGGTCCTCTACTCCGACAATTCATCCACAGATAAAAGGGTAAACCGAGTTCGTTTCTTGTAATCTCTCCTCCTTCAGGCTTCTTCTTCTTTGGATGGAAATGGAGGTTGGCAACCAACTTTAAGGTGCATTACCACCACCAACTGGACTGGAGTGTGGACCTCAGTTCATCTTTCAATCACCCACATGGGTAAATGCTCCTAAAAACCAATGAGGAGATGGGAGAGGCGGGACTTGCAGCGCGTCAAGCGTCACAAATAGAACCAAGTTCTATTTTAGCGCCTGGCCACGCAGACGCTCGTTGATGCATGCGAGCGGTGTCGGTGCAATGATTGAATAACATGTATGTGTACATTTATTTTGCAACGCTCGCACACGCGACGCGAGCGGTGTGGTCAGCATGTAAGGCTTCATGCCACAATGACTACCGCCCTGTAGCACTCACATCTGTAATCATGAAGTGCTTTGAAAGGCTGGTTATGGCACACATCAACTCCACCATCCCAGACACCCTAGACCAGGGTTCTTCAATTCCGGTCCTGGAGGGCCGAAACACTTCTGTTTTTTATTTCTACCTGGTAGTTAATTGCACTCACCTGGTGTCCCAGGTCTGAATTAGCCCCTGATTAGAAGGAGAGGATGAAAAACAGAGGTGTTTCGGCCCTCCAGGACCGGAATTGAAGAACCCTGCCCTAGACCCACTCCAATTTGCATACCGCCCTAACAGATCGATAGACGATGCAATCTCAATTGCACTCCACACTGCCCTCACTCACCTAGATAAGAGGAACACCTATGTGAGAATGATATTGATTGACTACAGCTCAGTGTTCAACACCATTGTCCCCTCCAAGCTTGTCACCATTGTCCCCTCCAAGCTCGTCACCATTGTCCCCTCCAAGCTTGTCACCATTGTCCCCTCCAAGCTCGTCACCATTGTCCTCTCCAAGCTCGTCACCATTGTCCCCTCCAAGCTCGTCACCAGTGGGATATGTTGTGCCGGGACAATAACCTCTCTCTCAACGTCAGTAAGACCGAGGAGCTGATCGTGGACTACAGGAAACGGGAGGGCGAGCACGCCCCCGTCCTCATCAACGGGGCTACAGTGGAGCGGGTCGAGAGCTTCAAGTTCCTCGGTGTCCAAATCACTAAGGACAGCGCCTCTTCCCCTTGAGGATGTTGAAACGGTTTGGCATGGGACCTCAAATCCTCAAAAAAGTTATACATTTACATTTACATTTTAGTCATTTAGCAGACGCTTTTATCCAGAGCGACTTACAGTTAGTGAATGCATACATGTTTATTTTTTATTTATGTATTTTTTATTTTATTTTCATACTGGCGCCCCGTGGGAAACGAACCCACATCCCTGCAGGCCAAACCCTCCCCTACCTTGGACCAATTGTGCGCCGCCCCATGGGTCTCCCGGTCGCGGCCGGCTGCGACAGAGCCTGGACTCGAACCAGGATCTCTAGTGGCACAGTTAGCACTGCGATGCACTGCCTTAGACCAGCTGCACCATTGAGAGCATCTTGACTGTCTGCATCACAGCCTGGTACGGCAACAGCACCGCCTTCGATCGCATGGCGCTACAGAGGGTGGTGCGGAAAGCCCAGTACATCATTGGGGCCGAGCTCCCTGCCATCCAGGACCTCTATACCAGGCGGTGTGAAAGGAAGGCCCAGAAAATCGTTAAAGACTCCAGCCACCCAAGCCATAGACTGTTCTCGCTGCTTCTGCACGGCAAGCGGTACCGGAGCATCAAGGCTGACACCAACAGGCTCCTGAACAGCTTCTATCCCCAATCCCTAATGCTGCTAAATAGCTAACAGAATGGCTAACTAAATAGCTAACAGAATGGCTAACTAAATAGCTAACAGAATGGCTAACTAAATAGCTAACAGAATGGCTAACTAAATAGCTAACAGAATGGCTAACTAAATAGCTAACAGAATGGCTAACTAAATAGCTAACAGAATGGCTAACTAAATAGCTAACAGAATGGCTAACTAAATAGCTAACAGAATGGCTAACTAAATAGCTAACAGAATGGCTACACGGACTGTCTGAGTTGACCCTTGTATTTTAGTTTTACACACACACTGACACTCCAACACACACATAACATGCACACACATTTATACTGACTCTACATACACACTCACATACAATCATCATTTACGCTGCTGCTACTCTGTTAATCATACATCCTGATGCCTAGTCACCTGACCCCTATACATATCTACCTCCATCACTCCAGTATCCCTGCACATTGTTAATATGGCATTGAACTTAACCTGTATATAGTCACCTGACCCCTATACATATCTACCTCCATCCCTCCAGTATCCCTGCACATTGTTAATATGTTATTGAACCTGTATGTAGCTTCTTACTTCTCGTGTTTTTCTTATTTCTTATTTTTATATCTCATGTGTTTTTCTTCTACCTTGTTATTTTTAGTGCTACATTGATATTGATTACTGCATTGTTGGGTTTGGAACTTGCAAGAAAGACATTTCACTGTACTTGTGCACGTGACATTAAAACTTGAAACTCTCCCCTCTCCTTCTCTCACTCTCTTTCTCTCTCTTTCACTCTCTCTCTCTCTCTCTCTCTCTCTCCCCCTCTCTCCCTCTCTCTCTCTCGCTCTCTCTCTCCTCTTTCACTCCTCTCTCTCTCGCTCTCTCTCTCTCTCTCTCTCTCTCTCTCTATCTCTCTCTCCTCTCTCCCCCCCTCTCTCTCTCTCTCTCTCTCCTCTTTCCTCCCCCCTCTATCCCTCTCTCTCTCGCTCTCTCTCCTCTTTCACTCCCCTCTCGCTCTCTCTCTCCTCTTTCACTCCCCTCTCTCTCTCTCTCTCTCTCTCTCTCTCTTTCACTCCCCTCTCTCTCTCTCTCCTCTCTCCCTCTCTCTCTCTCTCTCTCTCTCTCTCTCTCTCTCTCTCTCTCTCTCTCTCTCTCTCTCTCTCTCTCTCTCTCTCTCTCTCTCTCTCTCTCTCTCTCTCTATCTCTCTCTCCTCTTCCTCCCCCTCTCTCTCTCTCTCTCTCTCTCCTCTTTCACTCCCCCCCTCTATCCCTCTCTCTCTCGCTCTCTCTCCTCTTTCACTCCCCTCTCGCTCTCTCTCTCCTCTTTCACTCCCCTCTCTCTCTCTCTCACTCTCTCTCGCTCTTTCTTCTTTCACTCCACCCTCTCTCTTTCACTCCTCTCTCTCTCTCTCTCTCTCTCTCTCTCTCTCTCTCTCTCTCTCTCTCTCTCTCTCTCGCTCACTCTCACTCTCTCTCTCTCTCCTCTTTCACTCCCCTCTCTCTTTCGTTCTCTCTCCTCTTTCACTCCCCCCTCTCTCTCGCTCTCTCTCCTCTTTCACTCCCCCCTCTCTCTCGCTCTCTCACTCCTCTCTCTCTCTCTCTCTCTCTCTCTCTCTCTCTCTCTCTCTCCTCCCTCCTCTCTCTCTCTCTCTCTCTCTCTCTCTCCTTTCCCTCCCCCCTCTATCTCTCGCTCCTCTTTCACTCCCCCCTCTCTCTCTCTCTCTCTCTCTCTCTCTCTCTCTCTCCTTTCCCTCCCCCCTCTATCTCTCGCTCCTCTTTCACTCCCCCCTCTCTCTGTCCTCTTTCTCTCTGTCTCTCCTCTCTTGCTCTTCTCTCCAGGCATGAGGAGTTGCTGTCCCAGGGAGGTTTGTACTCTGCTATGTGGCTGAAACAGCAGGACAGAGACATACAACCCTAACCCAGAGGGTCAGCAGCCCACTATTCCCCACCACGGTCCTGAGCCAGTATCCCAGCACAGAGCTAACAGCTAACCAGGGAACAGAGGAGCAGGTTGAGCCAGGATAGAGCTCAACCATCTGAAGGGAAATATTCCACTCATATTGAGGCATTTTGGGCGGGTAGGGCGAGGTTCTGAGGCGAGTTTCGAACTTGGCATCCTAAGGACCAAAGCCAGACACATTACTGCTGCTCCAAGAAAAGCTAGCTACACTAGATGGTAACTTTACAAAGCTAGCTACACTAGATGGTAACTTTACAAAGCTAGTTACACTAGATGGTAACTTTACAAAGCTAGTTACACTAGATGGTAACTTTACAAAGCTAGCTACACTAGATGGTAACTTTACAAAGCTAGTTAGACTAGATGGTAACTTTACAAAGCTAGCTACACTAGATGGTAACTTTACAAAGCTAGTTACACTAGATGTTAACTTTACAAAGCTAGCTACACTAGATGGTAACTTTACAAAGCTAGTTACACTAGATGGTAACTTTACAAAGCTAGCTACACTAGATGGTAACTTTACAAAGCTAGTTACACTAGATGGTAACTTTACAAAGCTAGCTACACTAGATGGTAACTTTACAAAGCTAGCTACACTAGATGGTAACTTTACAAAGCTAGCTACACTAGATGGTAACTTTACAAAGCTAGCTACACTAGATGGTAACTTTACAAAGCTAGCTACACTAGATGGTAACTTTACAAAGCTAGTTACACTAGATGGTAACTTTACAAAGCTAGCTACACTAGATGGTAACTTTACAAAGCTAGTTACAGTAGATGGTAACTTTACAAAGCTAGCTACACTAGATGGTAACTTTACAAAGCTAGTTAGACTAGATGGTAACTTTACAAAGCTAGTTACACTAGATGGTAACTTTACAAAGCTAGCTACACTAGATGGTAACTTTACAAAGCTAGTTACAGTAGATGGTAACTTTACAAAGCTAGCTACACTAGATGGTAACTTTACAAAGCTAGCTACACTAGATGGTAACTTTACAAAGCTAGTTACAGTAGATGGTAACTTTACAAAGCTAGCTACACTAGATGGTAACTTTACAAAGCTAGCTACACTAGATGGTAACTTTACAAAGCTAGTTACACTAGATGGTAACTTTACAAAGCTAGTTACACTAGATGGTAACATTACAAAGCTAGCTACACTAGATGGTAACTTTACAAAGCTAGTTACACTAGATGGTAACATTACAAAGCTAGTTACACTAGATGGTAACTTTACAAAGCTAGTTACACTAGATGGTAACTTTACAAAGCTAGTTACACTAGATGGTAACTTTACAAAGCTAGTTACACTAGATGGTAACTTTACAAAGCTAGCTACACTAGATGGTAACTTTACAAAGCTAGTTACACTAGATGGTAACTTTACAAAGCTAGTTACAGTAGATGGTAACTTTACAAAGCTAGCTACACTAGATGGTAACTTTACAAAGCTAGCTACACTAGATGGTAACTTTACAAAGCTAGCTACACTAGATGGTAACTTTACAAAGCTAGTTACACTAGATGGTAACTTTACAAAGCTAGCTACACTAGATGGTAACTTTACAAAGCTAGCTACACTAGATGGTAACTTTACAAAGCTAGTTACACTAGATGGTAACTTTACAAAGCTAGTTACACTAGATGGTAACTTTACAAAGCTAGTTACACTAGATGGTAACTTTACAAAGCTAGCTACACTAGATGGTAACTTTACAAAGCTAGCTACACTAGATGGTAACTTTACAAAGCTAGCTACACTAGATGGTAACTTTACAAAGCTAGTTACACTAGATGGTAACTTTACAAAGCTAGCTACACTAGATGGTAACTTTACAAAGCTAGCTACACTAGATGGTAACTTTACAAAGCTAGTTACACTAGATGGTAACTTTACAAAGCTAGTTACACTAGATGGTAACTTTACAAAGCTAGCTACACTAGATGGTAACTTTACAAAGCTAGATACACTAGATGGTAACTTTACAAAGCTAGTTACATTATATTTAATGTGGTGTATGTGGGAAGTTAATGAGATGGACAGAGAAACAAGACCTTATACTTCCTTGTAGACTTCCCGGTAACCACAGCTTTTAGTGTCTTTCACTCCCAACTCTGGATAAGCTGTGTCAAATACGCTCAGACCATCTATGTGTTAGAGGAAACACTCGCAACTCCAACTGTGAATCTAACGTTTTATTAAACTGATGATGACGGACATTTATGAAAGACTTGAACAGTTGTACCTCATCCATAAATAAAGTACATTGCAATAAATACAAACATACCTACTACTGTATCTACAAAAGTTAATTTATTTTGAATATGTACATCTGCTTACACAAGCTATGGTTTTAAAATACACATAAAATGTATATTTAAAATCCTGTTTCCATTTAAATTCATTAAGCAGTAACATACAGTATGCTTTATCTGGAATATATAGAAAAGCTTGAATTTCTTTAGACAAACAGAGTACAATGTTTTTATTAAACTCCAGTGGGACATGGGATTTACATGAAAGATAAGGGGGGCAGTAACTTATTGCTATCTATTGTGAGAGCTCGGGTGAGTCAGTTTTCATTCAACATGGCAAATTAACTTTAATTTGTGACTCACATCCATACATCTCAACACAACAACAAACATTTAGCTAGTGTTGATGATCACAAGTTTACTGGAGAACGGAGACCAAGTAGAGACTTTCGGACAAGGTGGATGATTGTATAATATGAGGCAGTTTATTCAGAGGTAAAGATATCTGTAAATAGCGTGCACGGACCCGTTCGTCAACCTCGTAGGGAGATATCTGAGAGAGCGAGCCCCTAAACATTGTGTGCTGACATTTTATACAATAAAATAAAGTAGGTTGATTCTAGTAGTTCTGATCTTCTGATTGGTCCTGATGAGTTGGTCGAGGTCACTTCCATTGCATTGGCTCTGAGTTGGGTTCTCTGTCTTCAGATGTTCAGCCTAAGAGAAGGGGGTTTTTGTGTGTGTGTGCTTAACAATGATGATGTGTGTGTGTGTGTGTGTGCGTGTGTGTATGTGTGTGTGTGTGTGTGTGTGTGTGTGTATGTGTGTGTGTGTGTATGTGTGTGTATGTGTGTGTGTGTGTATGTGTGTATGTTTAACAATGATGATGTGTGTGTGTGTGTGTGTGTGTATGTGTGTGTGTGTGTGGGGGGGTGTGTGTGTGTATGTCCTCAGAGCAATAACTCGTGTGAGTTGGGAGAACTGAGAGACCTATGGCGTGGGTGTTGTCCATAGCCACCTGCTGATAAGGCCGACAAGATAGAAGTCTTTGTGCATTGTATTAAATCCAAAGGCCCAACACAAGATGGGTTATGCACAAGATTTTAGTCAGACCAAGCTATAACATAATATATTTACTACGACAAATCCCTCTCTTCACGTCTCCCCAGAGACGTGACCAAGTAACAGTAAAGAAGGAAAACTTAAGACGTGACACAAGCTAACAGTGTAATTGGCAAAATAGGGAAAACTTTATCAGAAGATAAAGTTTTACATTCCCCCTCTTCACGTCTCACAAGAGACGTGACAAAAAGCTTAAATGCTGCAATTGGCAAAATAGGGAAAACTTTATCAGAGGATAAAGTTTTACATTCCCCCTCTTCACGTCTCACAAGAGACGTGACAAAAAGCTTAAATGCTATTCATCATCCAGATATCCTTGGTCAGCATCGTCAATAGCAAGCAAAGGAAACATCTGACCGTTATCTGCAGGATGTGGATCAATAGCGGTGGTTATAATCCTGGTTGTCAGCGTCCGTATGCATGGAATGCAACAGCATCCACAAAGCACTAGAATTGCAGCAAAAACAGAGATGGATACAAGTATAGAAGAAACAAGCGTTTTATATTTACCAAACGCATCCATCCAAGAGTCCCACATTGAAGTATCCACCCCTGAGTGGCTCTTCATTTTGCCATTAAGAGTTCGTAACCCTTCCAGGGCGACAGTCAAGCTGCCATCTGTGGCTGTATTGTTGGGAATAAAGGTACAACATTGTTCACCGAACATAGCACATACTCCTCCTTTTTCAGCCAGGAGCATGTCGACAGCAATACGATTTTGGAAAGCCATGAGAGAGGTCGCAGCCAACTGGCCATGCACCGCCTCAAAACCTTGTTGTGTCCAATTGCCTAATTTTTGAACATTAAAATGGACATAATTGATTCTGTCAACATTTTTATTAATTGTGCACCACCAGCAAAATGAAGATTCAAAACCTGCGGCTACTTGGTCAATCAATTTATACTCATCTGGTACCCCCCCTAGGGACCCCAATTGCATCAATGTAGGTTGGGTCCCCATGAGTAGGGCCCACAGCGCGCCTGGTCCTGGTAGGAATTAAGTCAGACACATGGGTCACCAGCTCCTGAACACCTGTTGGATACACAGAAATTGGTAGCAAAAGAGAGACTAGTGCACAGGTGCCTGTGGCATTTCCAGGCAGTCCATCAAACAGATGAACGCCTCCACACCACCCCCAGACATCAGCCCTGGAAACAGGTTTAAACTCAGCATTAGGCGTATAGATAAACCGACACCATCCAACAGGTACCATACCCAACAATGGTAGACCTTTCGTGAGATTAACACAGGTAAAGTTAGCTCTAGCCACCTGATAGGAAAAAATTGATTTCTTAGTTGCTTTAGTAACCAAGGGATGAACTACGTCCCATAGTGTACAATTGGCGGAAGGGTTGTCATGTTTCATGACAGACAGGAAGCATTCTGGCGTAATGGCGGCAGGGATAATGCGAAGCAATGGCCGTGCCCCCATACAAACCACACAACTCTGATGAGTCACCTTTGCCGCTTCCTCAGTCAACAAGAGCCAGTTGTTAGAAAGGCCGGAGACACCTGTAGCGGTCAGGATTGCATCATCCAAAGTAGGTGGAGTGGTAAGTAAAATAATAGAATTATTCTTATTACCATTTTCATTAATAGCCTGTGCTTTTGTGTTATTAATATGACAAATTCGAACATTCCAATGGACTGGTGCAGTGGTACAGCTTACATAAGGAGCAAGTCTAAAGTCCTGGCAGCCTAATGCAATACCAGGATAGATAGTAAATTTGAGTCCTTTAGAGTTTTTTGTCAAAGTCAAGAGTTTCCTCCATTGTTTTCCTAATGTAGTAGAGGTGCAACCGGACCAGTCATAATTAGTCTCACATACCAAGTTTGTCCAAGTCCAATCGCTATGGGTGACCCCCACTGTCATATACCAGTCCCAGTCACGGTAGTAGGAAAGGTCTCTGAAGTCTACCCACGGCACTGTCGCAGTAGTGGTAACATTAAAGGGTATACATAATGTGGTGCTTCTATACAATTGTCTGGGCCCACAGGAAAGGGTGTTAGAGACAACTTGTCGTTTATTTACGTGGTGGCTGTGGCTTACATTCTGATCTGGGCTCAATGTGTCGGAGTGCAGGTTGGTCGGACGTATGGTTGTGGCATTGAATGTGTCGTTAGGTTTACTAGTGGGTGTAATGGGTGTCTGTGTCATGTGCTGTACTGACCAGAGTATGATTCCTAGAGTAACCCCAATAGTTACAATCAGCAAAACAAGGAGTGGAGCAGAGCACCCCAGTCTCTCCCATGGTGGTCTGTCCCTCCTCTGTTTTTCCCCTCCAGTATCTGAAGATGGGAGTCTCCTCCACATATTCAGATAGTGTTGGTGTCAAGAATTTGATCCGAATTTAATGTGATTAAATCACTTCTGACTTCAGTCAGGGTTCTGGAAGGAGTTGGTGCTGGTGTACAATGTGTCAAGTGGTGCCAAGGTGCGCCTGATTTACCTTTGACCTGGACTGAGTGTGAAGTAACCTCCTTCACTGCGTGCGGTCCAGTCCACCTGGGATCTTGCCACTTTCTCTTGTGAACCTTGATCCTTACCCAGTCGCCAACTTTTACCTTCAGCAGCGCCGGATCTCCCGTCAGCTCCCCCTCTTGGACCTTGTGAATCTGTTTGGAGAGAGCTGCAGAGAGTTCCGTTAGTTTTCTCACATATTCAGACATTACAATTTGTTGTACATCAAGGGCGGGCATATGACCTCCCTCCCTTGGTGGACCAGGCATGACTCTACCAGTCATAATCTCATGTGGAGAGAGATGGGTGCCTGCTCCTGGAGAGGCTCTCATGGCCATCAACGCCAGGGGCAGAGCTTCAACCCACGTCAACTTTGAACCTGCACATACAGTGGGGAAAAAAAGTATTTAGTCAGCCACCAATTGTGCAAGTTCTCCCACTTAAAAAGATGAGAGAGGCCTGTAATTTTCATCATAGGTACAAGTCAACTAGGACAGACAAAATGAGGAAAAAAATCCAGAAAATCCAAATGTAGGATTTTTTATGAATTTATTTGCAAATTATGGTGGAAAATAAGTATTTGGTCAATAACAAAAGTTTCTCAATACTTTGTTATATACCCTTTGTTGGCAATGACACAGGTCAAACGTTTTCTGTAAGTCTTCACAAGGTTGTCACACACTGTTGCTGGTATTTTGGCCCATTCCTCCATGCAGATCTCCTCTAGAGCAGTGATGTTTTGGGGCTGTCGCTGGGCAACACAGACTTTCAACTCCCTCCAAAGATTTTCTATGGGGTTGAGATCTGGAGACTGGCTAGGCCACTCCAGGACTTTGAAATGCTTCGTACGAAGCCACTCCTTCGTTGCCCGGGCGGTGTGTTTGGGATCATTGTCATGCTGAAAGACCCAGCCACGTTTCATCTTCAATGCCCTTGCTGACGGAAGGAGGTTTTCACTCAAAATCTCACGATACATGGCCCCATTCATTCTTTCCTTTACACGGATATGTCGTCCTGGTCCCTTTGCAGAAAAACAGCCCCAAAGCATGATGTTTCCACCCCCATGCTTCACAGTAGGTATGGTGTTCTTTGGATGCAACTCAGCATTCTTTGTCCTCCAAACACGACGAGTTGAGTTTTTACCAAAAAGTTATATTTTGGTTTCATATGACATTCTCCCAATCCTCTTCTGGATCATCCAAATGCACTCTAGCAAACTTCAGACGGGCCTGGACATGTACTGGCTTAAGCAGGGGGACACTTCTTGCACTGCAGGATTTGAGTCCCTGGCGGCGTAGTGTGTTACTGATGGTAGGCTTTGTTACTTTGGTCCCAGCTCTCTGCAGGTCATTCACTAGGTCCCCCCGTGTGGTTCTGGGATTTTTGCTCACCGTTCTTGTGATCATTTTGACCCCACGGGGTGAGATCTTGCGTGGAGCCCCAGATCGAGGGAGATTATCAGTGGTATTGTATGTCTTCCATTTCCTAATAATTGCTCCCACAGTTGATTTCTTCAAACCAAGCTGCTTACCTATTGCAGATTCAGTCTTCCCAGCCTGGTGCAGGTCTACAATTTTGTTTCTGGTGTCCTTTGACAGCTCTTTGGTCTTCGCCATAGTGGAGTTTGGAGTGTGACTGTTTGAGGTTGTGAACAGGTGTCTTTTATACTGATAACAAGTTCAAACAGGTGCCATTAATACAGGTAACAAGTGGAGGACAGAGGAGCCTCTTAAAGAAGAAGTTACAGGTCTGTGAGAGCCAGAAATCTTGCTTGTTTGTAGGTGACCAAATACTTATTTTCCACCATAATTTGCAAATAAATTCATAAAAAATCCTACAATGTGATTTTCTGGATTTCTTTTTCTCAATTTGTCTGTCATAGTTGACGTGTACCTATGATGAAAATTACAGGCCTCTCTCATCTTTTTAAGTGGGAGAACTTGCACAATTGGTGGCTGACTAAATACTTTTTTTCCCCACTGTACCTTGGCTATCTTAGCCTTCAAAGTTTGATTGGCGCGTTCCACGAGGCCCTGAGATTGCGGCCGGTACACAGACCCAAACTTGTGCACAATGCCGAACCTCTCCTCCACCTGTCTCAGGTGTTGGTTACTGAAATGGGACCCGTTGTCGGATCGAATTTGTCTTGGAACCCCATACCTTGGTATGAGTTCAGTCTGCAGCCACTTAATAACTGACCTAGCATCCTCACGTGCTGTTGGTATTGCCTCAACCCATTTGGAGAATCGATCTACCATTACCAATAAGTACCTTTTCCCATTAGTTACATTATCAGCCCCCCATGTCAGTGTAATCTATGCTAATGTCCTGAAAACATGCATTAGGTACTGGGTATGAACCCATGGGTGTTTGGAAAGGTTTCTTTGGGTTGTGGCTGCCACAAATGCTGCACTCATCACAAAACAAGTCTGTCATGTCCTTAATGTGTGGGTGCCACCAAATATGGGAAACCTTCTGTAAAGTTTTGAGTTTCCCTTCATGGGTGGGCCCATGAGCCTCACGTATCAGCTCGGGACAGAGATTAGCTGGGGCCACCAACCTGCCGTCATGGCATCTCCAAAGTTCATCAGGTCCTTTGGTGGCTCCCATCTGTCCCCATACCGAGTGCTCATACGGGCCCGCTGTGAATTGTAGTTCCTTTATGTGTTGGTCTGTGAGTTCTGTTCTAACTGGTTGAGTCTGCAGCACCATCTGTCTTGGAGTGTAGCCCCCAGCTTTCTTGGCTGCTTTGTCAGCTGCGTCATTTCCCTCGCTGACTTTGTTCTTGAGTTGCTGATGTCCTTTGCACTTCATGATGGCCACCTGCTCAGGTAGTGAGACTGCTTTTATCAGTCTCTCCATTTGTGCCTTGTGTTTGATCGGAAGGTTTCCTGTTGTGGTGAAGTTACGTCTGACCCATTGTGGTCCATCTGTATGGACTGCTCCATGAGCATATGCTGAGTCAGTGTAGATGTTCACAGTCTTTCCTTCAGCCTTTTCCAGGGCTTGAGTCAAACCAATGATCTCGGCTAGTTGGGCTGAGGCAGGTTGTGGGATGATGTCTGATTCCAGGGTCACGTGTGACCCGTCTGGAAGCTGCTGTACCACTGCATATGCTGCTATGTTCCCTTCTTCTCCTCTATAGCAGCATCCATCGGTGTACAACCATAGATCAGGATTGGTAAGGGGTTCGTTTCCCAAGTCTGGTCGCAGTTTCAGTTCCTGTGCCGCCCTCTCTTCGCAGGAGTGTGCCAACCCTTCTTCTGCATTGAGTGCGTCTGCCATGTTTTTGTCGGTGTTGACAAAAGTAATGTGTGATTGGGTGCATTTATTCTGGATTTTGTTCTTTCTTTCAGCGCTGAACGTGAATTCCTTGCTCATCAGATATGCTGCAACCCCATGATGCGTATGGATTTCCAATTTGTGGCACATTACCAGGTGGGCGGTTTTTTCAATAGCTTTTGCCACTGCAGCCACGTACCTGGAACATGTTGTCTGACCTGCTTCAATATGGTCCAACTTAGAGGAATGATACATCAGTACTCTTCTCTCCCCCTCTTGTTTCTGAAAAAGGATGGAAGAAGTGAACCCCTCCTTTTCAGAAACATCAAGATGAAATTTGTTTTTGTAGTCGGGTGCTGTCAGAGCTGCTGCCACCGAGAGATCGGTTTTTAGGAGAGCAAATGCTGTTGATGCTTCAGGTGTCCAGGTAAGTGAGGAGTGTAAGTTTCTTGGTCCTGCTTCTCTCACTATTTCTCTCAGTGGTTCAGTCCTGGATGTGTAGTCAGGGATGTGGGTACGGCTGTACCCTGTCAACCCCAGGAAGGACAACATGCCTGACACTGTGATGGGACGTGGATGATGGAGTATGGAATCTCGGTGGGATTTCGAGAGACCAGCACCTTCTCCTGAGATTTCTCTGCCAAGGAAAAGGACAGTTCTGCGACAGGACTGGACTTTGCTCATTTTGACCTTGTAGCCTTTGACAGCCAAGAAGTCAAGTAGGGTTTTTGTCATTTGTAGACAGAGATCAGATGTGGGAGCCCCCAGCAAAAGGTCATCTACATATTGGATGAGTATCACTCCTTCAGGGATTTTCAATTCAGCCAGGTGTGTCTTTAGGATATGATTGAAGATTCCGGGAGAACACCTGTAACCCTGTGGAAGAACCGAATACGTATACTGTTGATGTTCATATGTGAAGGCAAAGAGAGGCTGTGAAGCCTCATCCAGTGGAATGCTGAAGAAGGCATTAGCCAGATCCACAACGGTGAAGTATTGGTGTTTTGGTGAGAGATTACTCAGTGTAATGTGAGGGTCAGGGACAGGTAGGTCAATGGGTGCAGTGACGTCGTTCACTGCTCGGAAGTCTTGTACCATCCGGTATGTTTCACCTCCTGTTTTCAAGACTGGTAAGATTGGTGTGTTCCATGGAGACACAGTGCGATATATGACACGAGCTCCCAACAACCCATCTATGGTTGGTTTGATCCCCATGGTCTGTTCAGGTTTCAGACGGTACTGTGTTCGGTAGATAGGAATTTGATCAGGGTTGAGTAAGGTGATGGTGACTGGTGCCACCTGTAGTTGTCCAACATCAAATGGGGTGTGTGTCCATATGCCTTCATCAATGGTGGAAAGCAGTGCTTGTGATGAGGGGTGGTCTGTGTAAGGTTTACCATGGTGTCTTGGGAGAGTCAAACGTTCAGGAAGGCAATGTTCCTCTGTGTCAACTGTCATAAACCTCCACATGTTCTCAGTGGTGGCTTTGGTTATTCCTGGAGTTTGGGTGGGTTCCCACTGGAGTTTGGATGCTCTTCTGATCATAGGCCCAAGGCTCCTTGCTTCAAAACCGTTTCCAACTGCCAGTGTAACATGGGGAGCAGATTCTTCGCCCAGTAGGTACCAGGATTTCAAATGGGAAGGTAGGATAACCGGAGCAGCCACTCCTTCCTGTCCACACACTATGGTACAACATCTGATTGTTGGTGTCAGGTGCATCATGTTTTCATCCCAGTCATCGGTATATGGGTTGACATCATTATCAGTCACATTAAGTGTACAGTGGATTTCAGCTTGAGGAGTCTTGTATGGGTGAAATGTGTAAATGAGTTGTCTCAGCTGGTTGAACTTGAATTGAACCTCAGGGGTTCCTTGGCCGGATTCGATGCACTTCAACCAGTATATTTCTTGGGTCAGGGAGAGCACTGGGGTTGGGATGATGGGTAGCATCAGCACCCTAACTGGATGAACTGGTGTGGAGGTAATGGGATCAATGGAAACCTCCACACCCTTTTCGGTAAGGTAGATTGAACATTTCAGTTTGCACAATAGGTCCCTTCCTAATAGGTTGATTGGACAGTTGGGACAATATAGGAATTGATGCTTCAAATTGGAAGGGCCCCATTGGAAGAGCAATGGTATGGTCTTGTTTTGTGCTTCGGGTGTTCCTGATACCCCCACCACCTGTATTGATTCCGAAGAGAGTGGTTGACGAGATCTTATGGCAGAGTACGTACATCCTGTATCTACCAAAAATTGGTGGGTAACTCCCTCCACTTCACACATGACAGTTGGTTCAGTGTGGAGTGGAAAATGCTGACCCCCATTCCCGTTCTGTGGTGGTGGGCAGCTTCAGGGCCAGGGAGGATATTCGTCTGACATGCCCTGGAAGGTAGGAGCTGGCTGCTGGTTAGGCTGTTGGTTTGGGTCTTGTTGTGGGTGGTTATATGCTGGTAGGGCAGCATGTGGCTGGTACATCGGTCTTGGGCCTCCTCTTGATCTGAAGGCATAACCTCTACCCCTGTTTGCCAGCCAGTGTTGCTGTTGCGGACTAGGTGGTAATGGACACCATCTGACAGAGTGTCCATATTGATGACAATTGTAACAGGCCCCCCCATTACCTTGTGGCCTTGGCTGTCCCCATTGAGTCTGGTATGGTGCCACCGGTGGCTGATACGGTGGAGTTGGTGCTTGATAGTATGGCTGAGGCACCATTGCGATCGTTGGGAGTGGTGTTGGAGGCGGCTGTTGTGTTTGTATCATTTGTGAGACAGTTTTTTCAATTATTTGAGAAATGTCAGGTTGGTCTTCAGCCACCATCTGTTTCTTTGGCTTATCTCCCTTCTGTGCCTCTTTCAGTTGTAGTTTGAGCAGCTGCACCTGCAGGGATTGGACATGTGTTTCCGCCCCTCCCTTGTCTTTGTTGTATTGGGTGATGTGATGATGAACATGGGAGTTAAACTGCGCCCTAGGGAGTGCCATTAATCCCACAGTTCCCCTTAGTTTGGTTCGAACGTCACTTGGGGTCCCGCTCACCACCATCTCTTTCCACATGCTGCACGTGGTGTCGGAGTGATCATATGGTTCGTCATGGACCGTTCTCCAGGTGGTTTTGGCCCTGTCCAGGTAGGCAGCTGGCTGTTCCCCAGGACCGATGGTAAAAGAGGTCAGTGTTGCATGGTTTCGTTCGGTAGGATATGCCCTCCTCAGAACTTCCCACAACACAGTTCTATAGACTTCCGGTGGCGTCACACCTCCGCTCTTTTCCAGACCTGCCTCTCTTGTCAGTACCATCATGGTGGTGTGATCTGTGGCCCTGGCCAAGAGTGCCTTCATGTCTGCCAGAGCAAGCCTAAATCCAGATGTAAGGGTTTGAAGTTGCAACAGCCAAGCAGACGCTCCACCATGGAGGCTGGGCATCTGATCCATCAGGGCGGTCAGGTCAGTCATCTTCCAGGGTTGGTATTCTTCATGTTGTCGGTCTGCTGTTGGTCTAAGTGGCATTTGGGAGTTCAATCCCCTTTCCCTAAGTCTGGCAGATTTTCTGATGGGTTCATGCAAGTCAACAACTTCCCCCCACCATCACCCCTTTCAAGGCCCAGGTCTTCCCCTTCTCTGCTTCTTCTATTATGGTGGTGTTATGTGACGCCTGTCCCTGACACGCATCCCACTCATCCTCATAGGTTTTTTCTTCCTTCCTTTGTTCTCCTTCATCATCCTCACTTGGTTGGTCCCCGATTGAGACCCCCCGTGAGCTTCTTAATGAGCCAGACCCTAACGACCCCCAAAGCTCATTGTCCCCTGCACCCCCTTCTGTCATGGATTGGGTACTTCCCCTTTCTCTTTCGACAAACCATTCTGAGAGTCTGGGTTTAGGCTGATTGGGTGCAGCTGCTTGTCTTAGGCCAGATGCTCCCCCCTTTCCTGTATAGATCTGACGGTTGGTTTTGAGTCATCATTACCAGGGACTCTGGGTTGGAACCCCCTCTTGTGGGACTGGGTCTGGGTTGGGTTCCGCCGGCCGGGTGTGGCTCCTCTCGTCCTTGTGGCTCGCTGTTGGCTCGGACTTCCACACAGTGAAGTACTCCTTGCCCTACGCTTAGTGCCATGTTCCCCTCTAGGTGTCCTCCTTGCACCACGAACACAGGCGCTTGTACCACTGCAGGACTTAGGAATGGGTTATAAGGGTTAGTTGGAGGAGTGGGTGTGTATGCGGGTGGTGTGCTCTTCGCTTCCTGTGGCAGGGTCGGATACAGTGGTGCTGAGGGCGCTGGTATGTCACTCATGGACTGTGTCCCCACTATTGGTGTTGTCTCAGTTGTGGGTTCAATCACCACACCCATCATGTCTGGTTTCTTGTATGGGTGTGCTCGTCGTGTTTCCTCAATTGCCCACGTACCTATCCTTAGCTCAGCCTCTGCTCTCTCTCTGTGTTTAGTCCCTTCCTTCTTGAATAAGTGAGACTTATTCCTTTCCACTTCACTTTCTGTTCCTTCCCTCACTGCCTCCCCTAGCTCTTTCTCCATAGAGGTGAGTTGCCCTTTAGACGGGGCACCCCCGCTAAAGTAACCTGCCTGTGTCCATTTGAGTTTCACTCCCTCCCACACTTTCTTCACTGTCTTATACTGTTCTTTCCCTCCCGCTCTATCCTGTATTTTTTGATCTAGATATTCATTAAATTTGAGTTTTGGGACGGTAGTGGTTGCCATGGTTATACAGTTTATTAGACTATCTTGGTGCTCTTAGCCCGTCACTGGCCGAATCCAGCAATGTATTCTTGGCGCTGACTGAGATTTATCTCTGATGTCCCACCCTCGTACACAAAAAATGTTCAATGCTTTATTATTAGGAATTATTTTGCAAAAGGTATTATTGTTTTTCAATTATTCGAATTATTATATATTTTCCCAAAAGGTATCAGAACCGCCCTTTTGGAACAATATATTAACAAACCCGAGCGCTCCCAAAACAATCATCAATCTAATTCTAGGGATTTATTTAGCAAAAGTTATTATTGTTTTTCAGGTATTCGAGTTATTATATATTTTCCCAAAAGGTATCAGAATCGCCCTTTTGGAAGAATATATTAGCAAACTCGAGCGCTCCTAAAATAATTACCAATTTAATTTTGGGAATTATTTTGCAAAAGTTATTATTGTTTTTCAGGTATTCGAGTTATTATATATTTTCCCAAAAGGTATCAGAATCGCCCTTTTGGAAGAATATATTAGCAAACTCGAGCGCTCCTAAAATAATTATCAATTTAATTTTGGGAATTATTTTGCAAAAGTTATTATTGTTTTTCAGGTATTCGAGTTATTATATATTTTCCCAAAAGGTATCAGAATCGCCCTTTTGGAAGAATATATTAGCAAACTCGAGCGCTCCTAAAATAATTACCAATTTAATTTTGGGAATTATTTTGCAAAAGTTATTATTGTTTTTCAGGTATTCGAGTTATTATATATTTTCCCAAAAGGTATCAGAATCGCCCTTTTGGAACAATATATTAGCAAACTCGAGCGCTCCTAAAATAATTACCAATTTAATTTTGGGAATTATTTTGCAAAAGTTATTATTGTTTTTCAGGTATTCGAGTTATTATATATTTTCCCAAAAGGTATCAGAATCGCCCTTTTGGAACAATATATTAGCAAACTCGAGCGCTCCCAAAATAATTATCAATCTAATTTTAGGAATTATGAAAATACCAACACCACAAGAGGGAAAAAGTTCAAGTCAGCTTTTAGCGCAGCGGCTACATAACAGGCAAAATAGGACTCAGTGGTCCTCTTAAAAGTTATCCACTAGTTAGTCTCATGAAACGGCCAATCTTACACAACATTCAGGTTATCATTTCAACAATTACATTTTCATTACATATCAGCATCAACACACGAATTCAGTTTAAGTTCCTCACAGTACATATAGTTGAGTGCCACGTCAACCAATTGCCCGACTATCTGAACTCGTATTTTTTTATTATTTTTTTTGATTCTCCTCAAGGAGACTCCCAGTCGTTTAAACCATTCAACTGGCGTCTAGTCGGGAGAACCTTTTCTGGACTTGGATTCTCACGGAATTAACTCAACCCGACTATCTGAATCTTTTTATCAAGTCACCAGATCCTTCTCTTGTGGATCAAATAAAAGGGGTCCATCGCTTGTGGACCAAAACCTCTGTAATAGGCTCCTCACTAGAAAGCCGCATTTCAACAGAAAATAAAACCACTGTAACTAGACTTCTTCTCTTAGAGTCACATTTCAACAGTAAAAACCTAAGATTTCAGATATCAACAGCAAAAAATAAAAGGGTCCGTCTCTCGTGAACCACAACCTCTGTAACTAGACTCCTCCCCTAGAGAGTCACATTTCAACAGTAAAAACCTAAAGAATTCAGATATCTTTACATATGTGCCTTTTGAGTCATAATAGATATGTTATAAATTTTACAGTAATCCATACTCACGCCCAGTACTACTGATCTTAATTTTGGTTTATCCTATAATACAATATGCAGATTTTGTTTTAACAGGTTCTGCTTACCTTTGTATTGACGGCCGTCTAGATCAGTTTCCTGAGGCGAGCTGGATTCCCGGCTGCTCCTGCGGACAGGTCACCCGTCCTTTCAGATCCGTCTCTTACTTGTCTCCTGTCTCTATCAACTTTTATGGACCGAATTCAGAGTTAGAAAACCATCCTCTGCTACCAAGTTTGTTGATGATCACAAGTTTACTGGAGAACGGAGACCAAGTAGAGACTTTCGGACAAGGTGGATGATTGTATAATATGAGGCAGTTTATTCAGAGGTAAAGATATCTGTAAATAGCGTGCACGGACCCGTTCGTCAACCTCGTAGGGAGATATCTGAGAGAGCGAGCCCCTAAACATTGTGTGCTGACATTTTATACAATAAAATAAAGTAGGTTGATTCTAGTAGTTCTGATCTTCTGATTGGTCCTGATGAGTTGGTCGAGGTCACTTCCATTGCATTGGCTCTGAGTCGGGTTCTCTGTCTTCAGATGTTCAGCCTAAGAGAAGGGGGTTTTTGTGTGTGTGTGCTTAACAATGATGATGTGTGTGTGTGTGTGTGTGCGTGTGTGTATGTGTGTGTGTGTGTGTGTGTGTGTGTATGTGTGTGTGTGTGTATGTGTGTGTATGTGTGTGTGTGTGTATGTGTGTATGTTTAACAATGATGATGTGTGTGTGTGTGTGTGTGTTTTGTGTGTGTGTGTGTGGGGGGTGTGTGTGTGTATGTCCTCAGAGCAATAACTCGTGTGAGTTGGGAGAACTGAGAGACCTATGGCGTGGGTGTTGTCCATAGCCACCTGCTGATAAGGCCGACAAGATAGAAGTCTTTGTGCATTGTATTAAATCCAAAGGCCCAACACAAGATGGGTTATGCACAAGATTTTAGTCAGACCAAGCTATAACATAATATATTTACTACGACACTAGCGAGATCGTTAACATCATAACGTGTAATTGGGGATGTGATGTAGAAACAAGAAGATGTACCAACATTTGTTTCAGGACAGCATTAACTTTTTGCTATGAGCGTGATCGATAAGTGTGCGTGCTAGTGCCTGTATGTGCTGTGGATTGTCCATGTGGTTGGATCTGCCTGTGTAGGTGGATGAGACTGTCAGTGGTAGGTCTAAAGTTAGACTGGTACAGGATCTCCCTCCCAGCCGCTGAGCGGGACGGGGAGCAGAGGACAGATATTGGAGTGAAAGCTGTGCTCTGACTGCTCTCCACTAAAGTGTGACTACAATGGAGACAGTCTGCTCTGAGGACAGGGCTGGAGACAGTCTGCTCTGAGGACAGGGCTGGAGACAGTCTGCTCTGAGGACAGGGCTGGAGACAGTCTGCTCTGAGGACAGGGCTGGAGACAGTCTGCTCTGAGGACAGGGCTGGAGACAGTCTGCTCTGAGGACAGGGCTGGAGACAGTCTGCTCTGAGGGCAGGGCTGGAGACAGTCTGCTCTGAGGACAGGGCTGGAGACAGTCTGCTCTGAGGACAGGGCTGGAGACAGTCTGCTCTGAGGACAGGGCTGGAGACAGTCTGCTCTGAGGACAGGGCTGGAGACAGTCTGCTCTGAGGACAGGGCTAGAGACAGTCTGCTCTGAGGACAGGGCTGGAGACAGTCTGCTCTGAGGGCAGGGCTGGAGCTGCTGCGTTCTCATCATTAAATCATGGGGCAGTAAGCCAGCGCTGAGCTGGGCTGGCCCACTGAGGTGTCTGCTGCCTGTGCTGAGGGCTGGGCTGAGGGATGTACTGAGGGCTGGGCTGAGGGATGTACTGAGGGCTGGGCTGAGGGATGTACTGAGGGCTGGGCTGAGGGATGTACTGAGGGCTGGGCTAAGGGATGGGCTGAGGGATGGACTGAGCGCTGGGCTGAGGGATGGGCTGAGGGATGGGCTGAGGGCTGGGCTGAGGGATGGGCTGAGGGATGGGCTGAGGGATTGACTGAGGGCTGGGCTGAGCGCTGGGCTGAGGGCTATACTGAGGGATGGGCTGAGGGATGTTTTTTTAATAAATTTTTATTTCACCTTTATTTAACCAGTTAAGCCAGTTGAGAACAAGATCTCATTTACAACTGTGACCTGGCCAAGATAAAGCAAAGCAGTGCGATAAAAACAACAACACAGAGTTACATATGGAATAAACAAAACATGCAGTCAATAACACAATAGAAAATCTATATACAGTGTTTGCAAATGTAGTTATGGAGGTAAGGCAATAAATAGGCCATAGTGCAAAATAATTACAATTTAGTATTAACACTGGAATGATAGATGTGCAGAAGATGATGTGCAAATAGAGAAAATGGGGTGCAAATGAGCAAAATAAATAACAACGTAAATAACAATATGGGGATGAGGTAGTTGGGTGGGCTAATTTCAGATGGGCTATGTACAGGTGCAGTGATCGGTAAGCTGCTCTGACAACTGATGATTAAAGTTAGTGAGGGAGATAAGTGTCTCCAGCTTCAGAGATTTTTGCAGTTCGTTCCAGTCATTGGCAGCAGAGAACTGGAAAAAATGGCGGCCAAAGGAGGTGTTGGCTTTGGGGATGACCAGTGAGATATACCTGCTGAAACGCATACTACGGGTGGGTGTTGCTATGGTGACCAATGATCTAAGATAAGGCGGGGATTTGCCTAGAAGTGATTTATAGATGACCTGGAGCCAGTGGGTTTGGCGATGAATATGTAGTGAGGGCCAGCCAACGAGAGCGTACAGGTCAGAATGGTGGGTAGTATATGGGGCTTTGGTGACAAAATGGATGGCACTGTGATAGACTACATCCAATTTGCTGAGTAGAGTGTTGGAAGCTATTTTGTAAATGACATCGCCGAAGTCAAGGATCGGTAGGATAGTCAGTTTTACAAGGGCATGTTTAGCAGCATGAGTGAAGGAGGCTTTGTTGCGAAATAGGAAGCCGATTCTAGATTTAACTTTGGATTGGAGATGCTTAATGTGAGTCTGGAAGGAGAGTTTACGGTCTAACCAGACACCTAGGTATTTGTAGTTGTCCACATATTCTAAGTCAGAAATGCAGAGAGTAGTGATTCTAGTCGGGTGGGCGGGTGGGCGGGTGCAAGCAGCGTTCGGTTGAAGAGCATGCATTTAGTTTTACTAGTGTTTGAGAGCAGTTGGAGGCTACTGAAGGAGTGTTGTATGGCATTGAAGCTCGTTTGGAGGTTTGTTAACACAGTGTCCAATGAAGGGCCAGATATATACAAAATGGTGTCGTCTGCGTAGAGGTGGATCTGAGAGTCACCAGCAACAAGAGCGACATCATTGATATACACAGAGAATAGAGTCGGCCCGAGAATTTAACCCTGTGGCACCCCCATAGAGACTGCCAGAGGTCCAGACAACAGGCCCTCCGATTTGACACATCGAACTCTATCTGAGAAGTAGTTGGTGAACCAGGCGAGGCAGTCATTTGAGAAACAAAGGCTATTTAGTCTGCCAATAAGAATGCGGTGATTGACAGAGTCAAATGCCTTGGCCAGGTCGATGAAGACGGCTGCACAGTACTGTCTATTATTGATCGCGGTTATTATATCGTTTAGGACCTTGAGCGTGGCTGAGGTGCACCCATGACCAGCTCGGAAACCAGATTGCATAGCAGAGAAGGTACGGTGGGATTCGAAATGGTCGGTGATCTGTTTGTTAACTTGGCTTTCAAATACTTTCGAAAGGCAGGGCAGGATGGATATAGGTCTGTAACAGTTTGGATCTAGAGTGTCACCCCCTTTGAAGAGGGGGATGACCGCAGCAGCGTTCCAATCTCTGGGGATCTCAGACGTTACGAAAGAGAGGTGGAACAGTCTAGTAATAGGGGTTGCGACAATTTCGGCGGCTAATTTTAGAAAGAAAGGGACCATATTGTCTAGCCCAGCTGATTTGTAGGGGTCCAGATTTTGCAGCTCTTTCAGGACATCAGCTATCTGAATTTGGGTGAAGGAGAAGCAGAGGGGCATGGGCAAGTTGCAGCGGAGGGAGCAGAGCTGGTGGCCGGGGTAGGGGTAGCCAGTTGGAAAGCATGGCCAGCCGTAGCAAAATGCTTATTGAAATTCTCGATTATCGTAGATTTATCGGTCGTGACAGTGTTTCCTAGCCTCAGTGCAGTGGGTAGCTGGGAGGAGGTGCTCTTATTCTCCATGGACTTCTGTTTTAAAAAGCTAGCCTTTGCTTTCCTAACTGATTGTGTATATTGGTTCCTGACTTCCCTGAAAAGTTGCATATCGCTGGGGCTGTTCGATGCTAATGCAGTACGCCACAGGATGTTTTTGTGCTGGTTAAGGGCAGTCAAGTCTGGGGTGAACCAGGGGCTATATCTGTTCTTAGTTCGGAGTTTTTTGAATGGGGCATGCTTATTTAAGATGGAGAGGAAAGCACTTTTAAAGAACATCCAGGCATCCTCTACTGACAGAATAAGGTCAATATCCATCCAGGACACCCGGGCCAGGTCAATTAGACAGGCCTGCTCACTGAAGTGTTTTAGGGAGCGTTTGACAGTGATGAGGGGTGGTCGTTTGACCGCAGACCCATTACGGACGCAGGCAATGAGGCTGAGATCCTGGTTGAAGACAGTGGAGGTGTATTTAGAGGGTAAATTAGTCAGGATGATATCTATGAGGGTGCCCATGTTAACGGATTTAGGGTTGTACCTGGTAGGTTCCTTGATAATTTGTGTGAGATTGAGGGCATCTAGTTTAGATTGTAGGACGGCCGTTGTAGTTGCTATAGTAATGTACTCACTATGCTGTTGTAGTTTCTACAGTAATGTACTCACTATGCTGTTGTAGTTGCTATAGTAATGTACTCACTATGCTGTTGTAGTTTCTACAGAAATGTACTCACTATGCTGTTGTAGTTTCTACAGTAATGTACTCACTATGCTGTTGTAGTTTCTACAGTAATGTACTCACTATGCTGTTGTAGTTTCTACAGAAATGTACTCACTATGCTGTTGTAGTTGCTATAGTAATGTACTCACTATGCTGTTGTAGTTTCTATAGTAATGTACTCACTATGCTGTTGTAGTTGCTATAGTAATGTACTCACTATGCTGTTGTAGTTATTACTGTATAGCATTGTCGGGAGAGGTTGTGTTTTCTCTAGCAGGAGGTAAGCTTGGCTTCTTATATGGTGTTGAGTAAAGCTTAAACCATGTATTTAGATTGTAGGTAGGTATTGTAGTTAGGTATTATACGTAGTTTACTCAGGTAGTTATTGTAGGTTATTGTAGGTAATTATTGTAGGTAAGTATTGTATTCGGCGGACCCCGGCGAAGCACGAGGCTAGCTTACCCACTACTTGGACCAACAAAGCTAGCTAGCTAGCTAGCGGGTAGCTACTGGTAACTTTTAGCAACTGTGGTTAGTTGTTTCCAATGTTATTTCACGCTTAAGAGTACCTGTGATTGAGCCAGCTAGCTGCCACCATTCAGCTGTTTTTCTAACCTCATTATCCGAGGCATTAACGTTAGGTGGTTGGTAGTTGCTGTACTTAATTACAGCTACTGATTGCAGTCTGCCAGTTTGGCTTTATACATAGCTTGGGCTTTGTTGAGTAAGGCTTAAACTATGTATTTAGATTGTAGTTAGGTATTATAGGTAGGCATCGTGGGCTGTATATTATTAAGTAGTACAGGTAGGCATCGTGGGCTGTTGTGGGTAGTTGTTGTGTAGTTATTGTAGGTTACTTTTGTATTCGGCGGTGCCGGGTGTAGCACGAAGCTAGCTAGCTAACTCACCTCCTGGATTAGCTGGCGAGTAGCTATTAGCAACGGTAGCAACTAAAAACAATATCCTTTTAGCCAGCTACATTCGTTCGCAGCGACGCCGTTTTTCAAACAAAGTCAACACAGCAGCCATTGCTAGCTAGCCAACACTACCAGCTGGCTGTACTGTAGTAGCTAAATACAATATCTTTGTGCTAGCTACCCAACGTTTAATCATTGCTGCGTTATGAAAGGTAAGCTTGGCTTCTTATATGGTGTTGAGTAAAGCTTAAACCATGTATTTAGATTGTAGGTAGGTATTGTAGTTAGGTATTATAGGTAGTTTACTCAGGTAGTTATTGTAGGTTATTGTAGGTAATTATTGTAGGTAAGTATTGTATTCGGCGGACCCCGGCGAAGCACGAGGCTAGCTTACCCACTACTTGGACCAACAAAGCTAGCTAGCTAGCTAGCGGGTAGCTACTGGTAACTTTTAGCAACTGTGGTTAGTTGTTTCCAATGTTATTTCACGCTTAAGAGTACCTGTGATTGAGCCAGCTAGCTGCCACCATTCAGCTGTTTTTCTAACCTCATTATCCGAGGCATTAACGTTAGGTGGTTGGTAGCTGCTGTACTTAATTACAGCTACTGATAACAGTCTGCTGTAGTTTACAACAATTCTAATTTCTAAAGTGGAAGTTGGGAGAGTTTTATTCGGGTGGTTCAGTGAAACAATTATAGTTTCTGAGGTGGAAGTTGGGAGAGTTATATTTTTTTGGTGAGGGAGGCCTGCTCTCTCCTTTCCCAGATGTTTAGTTCATTTCATTCTGATCTCCTCTGCATTATTGTAGCCATCTGCTGCAGCCTGTCAACTATGCCTCTGCCTATCCCTGTTCTCTCCTCTCCGCACAGGCTACACAAACGCCTCACACCGCGTGGCTGCTGCCTCTCTAACCTGGTGGTCCCTGCGCGCACCACACACCTGGAGTTCCAGGTCTCAGGCAGCCTCTGGAACTGCCGTTCTGCCGCCAACAAGGCTGACTTCATCCCAGCCTATGCTACCCTCCAGTCCCTCGACTTCCTGGCGCTGACGGAAACATGGATTACCACTGAAAACACTGCTACTCCTACTGCTCTCTCCTCGTCTGACCATGTGTTCTCGCATACCCCGAGAGCATCTGGTCAGAGGGGTGGTGGCACAGGAATCCTCATCTCTCCCAAGTGGTCATTCTCAATTTTTCCCCTAACCCATCTGTCTATCTCCTCACTTGAATTCCACGCTGTCACAGTCACTAGCCCATTTAAGCTTAATATCCTTGTCATCTATCGCCCTCCAGGTTCCCTTGGAGAGTTCATCAATGAGCTTGACGCCTTGATAAGTTCCTTTCCTGAGGATGGCTCACCCTTCACAGTTTTGGGGGATTTCAACCTCCCTACGTCTACATTTGACTCATTTCTCTCTGCCTCCTTCTTTCCACTCCTCTCCTCTTTTGACCTCACCCTCTCACCGTCCCCCCTACTCACAAGGCAGGCAATACGCTTGACTTCATCTTTACTAGATGTTGCTCTTCTACTAATCTCACTGCAACTCCCCTCCATGTCTCCGACCACTACTTTGTATCCTTTTCTCTCTCGCTCTCCTCCAACACTACTCACTCTGCCCCTACACAGATGGTAACGCGCCGCCGCAACCTTCGCTCTCTCTCTCCCACTACTCTCTCCTCTTCCATCCTATCATCTCTTCCCTCTGCTCAATCCTTCTCCCTCCAATCTCCTGATTCTGCCTCCTCAACCCTCCTCTCCTCCCTTTCTGCATCCTTTGACTCCCTGTGTCCCCTATCCTCCCGGCCGGCTCGGTCCTCCCCTCCAGCTCCGTGGCTTGATGACTCATTGCGAGCTCACAGAACAGAGCTCCGGGCAGCGGAAATGGAAGAAAACTAAACTCCCTGCCGACCTGGCATCTTTTCACTCCCTCCTCTCTACATTTTCTTCATCTGTTTCTGCTGCTAAGGCCACTTTCTACCACTCTAAATTCCAAGCATCTGCCTCTAACCCTAGGAAGCTCCTTGCCACATTCTCCTCACTGCTGAATCCTCCCCCCCCACCCCCTCCTCCCTCTCTGTGGATGACTTCATCAACCACTTTGGAAAGAAGGTTGACGACATCCGATCCTCGTTTGTTAAGTCTAATGACACTGCTGGTCCTGCTCACATTGCCCTACCCTATGCTTTGACTTCTTTCTCCCCTCTCTCTCCAGATAAAATCTTGCGACTAGTGACTGCAGGCCGCCCAACAACCTGCCCGCTTGACCCCATCCCCTCCTCTCTTCTCCAGACCATCTCCGGTGACCTTCTCCCCTACCTCACCTCGCTGATCAACTCATCCTTGACCGCTGGCCATGTCCCTTCCGTCTTCAAGAGAGCGAGAGTTGCAACCATTCTCAAAAAACCAACACTCGATCCCACTGATGTCAACAACTACAGACCAGTATCCCTTCTTTCTTTTCTTTCCAAAACTATTGAGCGTGCCGTCTTTAGCCAACTCTCTTGCTATCTCTCTCAGAATGACCTTCTTGATCCAAACCAGTAAGGTTTCAGGACTGGTCATTCAACTGAGACTGCTCTTCTCTGTGTCACAGAGGCTCTCCGCACTGCTAAAGCTAACTCTCTCTCCTCTGCTCTTGTCCTTCTAGACCTGTCTGCTGCCTTTGATACTGTGAACCATCAGATCCTCCTCTCCACCCTCTCCGAGCTGGGCATCTCCGGCGCGGCTCACTCCTGGATTGCGTCCTACCTGACCGGTCGCTCCTACCAAGTGGCGTGGCGAGAAGCTGTCTCTGCACCACGTGCTCTCACCACTGGTGTCCCCCAGGGCTCAGTTCTAGGCCCTCTCCTTTTCTCCCTATACACCAAGTCACTTGGCTAATCTTCTCCTTTCCCCCTTCTGATAACCAGGTGGCGAATCGCATCTCTGCATGTCTGGCCGACATATCAGAATGGATGACGGATCACCACCTCAAGCTGAACCCTGGCAAGACGGAGCTGCTCTTCCTCCCGGGGAAGGACTGCCCGTTCCATGATCTCGCCATCACGGTTGACAACTCCGTTGTGTCCTCCTCCCAGAGTGCGAAGAGCCTTGGCGTGACCCTGGACAACACCCTGTCGTTCTCCGCTAACATCAAGGCGGTGACCCGATCCTGCAGGTTCATGCTCTACAACATTCGGAGAGTACGACCCTGCCTTACACAGGAAGCGGCACAGGTCCTAATCCAGGCACTTGTCATCTCCCGTCTGGATTACTGCAACTCGCTGTTGGCTGGGCTCCCTGCCTGTGCCATTAAACCCCTACAACTCATCCAGAATGCCGCAGCCCGTCTGGTGTTCAACCTTCCCAAGTTCTCTCACGTCACCCCCCTCCTCCGCACACTCCACTGGCTTCCAGTTGAAGCTCGCATCCGTTACAAGACCATGGTGCTTGCCTATGGAGCAGTGAGGGGAACGGCACCTCCGTACCTTCAGGCTCTGATCAGTCCCTACACCCAAACGAGGGCATTGCGTTCATCCACCTCTGGCCTGCTGGCTCCCCTTCCTCTGCGGAAGCATAGTTCCCGCTCAGCCCAGTCAAAACTGTTCGCTGCTCTGGCACCCCAATGGTGGAACAAGCTCCCTCACGACGCCAGGACAGCGGAGTCACTCACCACCTTCCGGAGACATTTGAAACCCCACCTCTTTAAGGAATACCTGGGATAGGATGAAGTAATCCTTCTACCCCCCCGCCCCCCCCCCAAAAAAAAATAAAAAATAAATAAATAAAATAAAATATTATTGTAAAGTGGTTAACCCACTGGCTATAGGGTGAATGCACCAATTTGTAAGTCGCTCTGGATAAGAGCGTCTGCTAAATGACTTAAATGTAAATGTAAATGTAGTTGCTATAGTAATGTACTCACTATGCTGTTGTAGTTTCTATAGTAATGTACTCATAATGCTGTTGTAGTTTCTACAGAAATGTACTCACTATGCTGTTGTAGTTGCTATAGTAATGTACTCACAATGCTGTTGTAGTTTCTACAGTAATGTACTCACTATGCTGTTGTAGTTGCTATAGTAATGTACTCACTATGCTGTTGTAGTTTCTACAGAAATGTACTCACTATGCTGTTGTAGTTGCTATAGTAATGTACTCACTATGCTGTTGTAGTTGCTATAGTAATGTACTCACTATGCTGTTGTAGTTTCTACAGAAATGTACTCACTATGCTGCTGTAGTTGCTATAGTAATGTACTCACTATGCTGTTGTAGTTTCTATAGTAATGTACTCACAATGCTGTTGTAGTTTCTACAGTAATCCTTGTGGTCCTCTGTAGCTCAGCTGGTAGAGCACGGCGCTTGTAACGCCAAGGTAGTGGGTTCGATCGCCGGGACCACCCATACACAAAAAAAAAAATGTATGCACGCATGACTGTAAGTCGCTTTGGATAAAAGCGTCTGCTAAATGGCATATTATATTATATAATGTACTCACTATGCTGTTGTAGTTGCCGTCCCAGAGCAGCATGGTCCCGTCGTTCCTGGCAGGGCTGTGGAGGTAGAGGACCAGGGAGTCTGCACAGTGCTGCTTACCACAGATATAGTAGAGGGTCAGGGATGGAGAGGTTAAACTAGGAGTGGTGTGTGTTGGCACTGTATTTGTAACAGAGGTGAGTCGGACACACACTCTCGTGATGAGGTATTCCTGCCTGCGACTTGAAAATCTGTGTCACCCTCGTTCCAAGAGAGAATTACGTTGGTTTCTGACGGGGGAGACCGGTGTTCAGAGCCCACCTGTGACGTGTGTGGGCCCTAACCCACCTGAGAGCTGTCCGTTCCCAGTGAAGAAGGTCTTGATGTGGTCTCTGTGGAAGCCGTTGCGCCTCAGCATCCTGAGTTTCAGTGGACAGACAGTTATTGTATTTATTATGGATCCCCATTAGTTCCTGCCCCATTAGTTCCTGCCAAGGCAGCAGCTACTCTTCCTGGGGTTTATTATGGATCCCCATTAGTTCCTGCCAAGGCAGCAGCTACTCTTCCTGGGGTTTATTATGGATCCCCATTAGTTCCTGCCAAGGCAGCGGCTATTCTTCCTGGGGTTTATTATGGATCCCCATTAGTTCCTGCCAAGGCAGCAGCTACTCTTCCTGGGGTTTATTATGGATCCCCATTAGTTCCTGCCAAGGCAGCAGCTACTCTTCCTGGGGTTTATTATGGATCCCCATTAGTTCCTGCCAAGGCAGCAGCTACTCTTCCTGGGGTTTATTATGGATCCCCATTAGTTCCTGCCAAGGCAGCAGCTACTCTTCCTGGGGTTTATTATGGATCCCCATTAGTTCCTGCCAAGGCAGCAGCTACTCTTCCTGGGGTTTATTATGGATCCCCATTAGTTCCTGCCAAGGCAGCAGCTACTCTTCCTGGGGTTTATTATGGATCCCCATTAGTTCCTGCCAAGGCAGCAGCTACTCTTCCTGGGGTTTATTATGGATCCCCATTAGTTCCTGCCAAGGCAGCAGCTACTCTTCCTGGGGTTTATTATGGATCCCCATTAGTTCCTGCCAAGGCAGCAGCTACTCTTCCTGGGGTTTATTATGGATCCCCATTAGTTCCTGCCAAGGCAGCAGCTGCTCTTCCTGGGGTTTATTATGGATCCCCATTAGTTCCTGCCAAGGCAGCAGCTGCTCTTCCTGGGGTTTATTATGGATCCCCATTAGTTCCTGCCAAGGCAGCAGCTACTCTTCCTGGGGTTTATTATGGATCCCCATTAGTTCCTGCCAAGGCAGCAGCTACTCTTCCTGGGGTTTATTATGGATCCCCATTAGTTCCTGCCAAGGCAGCAGCTACTTGACTTATTTCACATTTTGTTGTTACAGCCTCAATTAAAAAGTGATTGAAAAATACAAATAAACACACAATACCCAATAATGACAAAGTTAAATGTTTCCAAATGTATTGAAAATCAATTACAGAAATATCTTATTTACATAAATATTCACACCCTTGAGTCAATACATGTTAGAATCACCTTTGGCAGCGATTACAGCTGTGAGTCTTTCTGGGTAAGTCTCTAAGAGCTTTGCACAACTGGATTGTACAATATTAGCATATTATTCACAGCCATTAAACTCTGTAACTGTTTTAAAGTCACCATTGGCCTCATGGTGAAATCCCTGAGAGGTTTCCTTCCTCTCCGGCAACTGAGTTAGGAAGGACGCCTGTATCTTTGTAGTGACTGGGTGTATTGATACACCATCCAAAGTGTAATTAAAAACTTCACCATGCTCAAAGGGGTATTCAGCGTCTGCTTTTTTTTAAACCAATAGATGCCCTTCTTTGCGAGGCATTGGAAAACCTCCCTGGTCTTTGTGGTTGAATCTGTGCTGAGGGACCTTACAGATAATTGTATGTGTGGGGTACAGAGATGAGGTAGTCATTCAAAAATCATGTTAAACACTATTATTGAACACATAATGAGTCCATGCCCTCGTAAAACTGACTATCCTACCGATCCTTGACTTCGGCGATGTCATTTACAAAATAGCCTCCAACACTCTACTCAGCAAATTGGATGTAGTCTATCACAGTGCCATCCGTTTTGTCTCCAAAGCCCCATATACTACCCACCACTGTGACCTGTACGCTCTTGTTGGCTGGTCCTCACTACATATTCGTCGCCAAACCCACTGGCTCCAGGCCATCTATAAATCACTGCTAGGCAAGTCCCCGCCTTATCTTAGCTCATTGGTCACCATAGCAACACCCACCCGTAGTATGCGCTCCAGCAGGTATATCTCACTGGTCATCCCCAAAGCCAACACCTCCTTTGGCCGCCATTCCTTCCAGTTCTCTTCTGCCAATGACTGGAACAAATTGCAAAAATCTCTGAAGCTGGAGACACTTATCTCCCTCACTAACTTTAAGCATCAGTTGTCAGAGCACCTTACCGATCACTGCACCTGTACACAGCCCATCTGAAATTAGCCCGTCCAACTACCTCATCCCTATATTGTTATTTATTTTGCTCATTTGTACCCCAGTATCTCTATTTGCACATCATCTCTTGCACATCTATCATTCCAGTGTTAATACTAATTGTAATTATTTTGCACTATAGCCTATTTATTGCCTTACCTCCATAACTTGCTACATTTGCACACACTGTATATATATTTATTTCTGTTGTATTTTTGACTTTGTTTTGTTTTACCCCATATGTAACTCTGTGTTGTTGTTTTTATCGCACTGCTTTGCTTTATCTTGGCCAGGTCGCAGTTGTAAATGAGAACTTGTTCTCAACTGGTTTACCTGGTTAAATAAAGGTGAAATAAATAAAGTAAAATACTGCTTGCATCAGTTACTTGACGTGGAATAGAGTTCCATGTAGTCATGGCTCTATGTAGTACTGTGCGCCTCCCATAGTCTGTTCTGGACTTGGGGACTGTGAAGAGACCTCTGGTGGCATGTCTTATGGGGAATGCATGGGTGTCCGAGCTGTGTGCTAGTAGTTCAAACAGACAGCTTGGTGCATTCAACATGTCAATACCTCTCACAAATACAAGCAGTGATGAAGTCAATATCTCCTCCACTTTGAGCCAGGAGAGATCGACATGCATATTATTAATGTTAGCTCTCCATCTACATTTAAGGGCAAGCCATGCTGCTCTGTTTGGGCCAACTGTAATTTGCCTACAATGCCTTCAGAAAGTATTCACACCCCTTGACTTTTTCCACATTTTTTTTGTCTAACAGCCTGAATTTAAAATGGATTAAATTGACATTATGTGTCACTGGCCTACACACAATACCACATAATGTCATAGTGGAATTATGTTTTTAGACATTTTTACAAATTAATTAAAAATGAATGAAAAATGAAAAGCTGAAATGTCTTGAGTCAATAAGTATTCAACCCCTTTCATGGCAAGCCGAAATTCTGTATTTATTATGGATCTCCATTAGCTGCTGAAATAAGTTCAGGAGTTAAAATGTGCTTAACAAATCACATAAGTTGCATGGACTCATTATGTGTTCAATAATAGTGTTTAACATGATTTTTGAATGACTACCTCATCTCTGTACCCCACACATACAATTATCTGTAAGGTCCCTCAGCACAGATTCAACCACAAAGACCAGGGAGGTTTTCCAATGCCTCGCAAAGAAGGGCATCTATTGGTTTAAAAAAAAGCAGACACTGAATACCCCTTTGAGCATGGTGAAGTTTTTAATTACACTTTGGATGGTGTATCAATACACCCAGTCTGTCACGATCGTCTAAGGAGGAGGACCAATGCGCAGCGTTGAAGGTGAACATATTTATTATATCAATGATCACACGATCAAAACAACAGACGATAACGTGATGTCTACGGTTGAACACAAACCAAATAAGAACAAGAAACCACAAACAATGAATGCCTAACGGCTACCTAAGTATGACACCCAATCAGAGACAACGAGCTACAGCCCTCTCTGATTGGGAGCCACCCTGGCCAACATAGATATACAACGACTAGAACATAAACAAATGAACACCCTGGCTCAACATACGAGAGTCCCCAGAGCCAGGGCGTGACACAGTCACTACAAAGATACAGGCATCCTTCCTAACTCAGTTGCCAGAGAGGAAGGAAACCTCTCAGGGATTTCACCATGAGGCCAATGGTGACTTTAAAACAGTTACAGAGTTTAATGGCTGTGAATAATATGCTAATATTGTACAATCCAGTTGTGCAAAGCTCTTAGAGACTTACCCAGAAAGACTCACAGCTGTAATCGCTGCCAAAGGTGATTCTAACATGTATTGACTCAAGGGTGTGAATATTTATGTAAATAAGATATTTCTGTAATTGATTTTCAATACATTTGGAAACATTTAACTTTGTCATTATTGGGTATTGTGTGTTTATTTGTATTTTTCAATCACTTTTTAATTGAGGCTGTAACAACAAAATGTGAAATAAGTCAAGTAGCTGCTGCCTTGGCAGGAACTAATGGGGATCCATAATAAACCCCAGGAAGAGTAGCTGCTGCCTTGGCAGGAACTAATGGGGATCCATAATAAACCCCAGGAAGAGTAGCTGCTGCCTTGGCAGGAACTAATGGGGATCCATAATAAACCCCAGGAAGAGCAGCTGCTGCCTTGGCAGGAACTAATGGGGCAGGAACTAATGGGGATCCATAATAAATACAATAACTGTCTGTCCACTGAAACTCACTGCACTCGAGTGTGAGGCAGAGGCCAGGAAGTTATGAGGGGCAGACATAGTTGAATTATTCTAACACCCCTGTAAACTTTGGTCTCTGTCTAGATGGACAAGACTGGAGTGAGTAAGAGGCAGGGAAGGCCAGGACAGGTCAGGACAGGACAGGACAGGACAGGGAAGAACAGGACAGGACAGGACAGGGAAGAACAGGACAGGACAGGACAGGGAAGAACAGGACAGGACAGGGCAGGGAAGAACAGGACAGGACAGGGAAGAGCAGGACAGGACAGGGAAGAGCAGGACTGGACAGGGCAGGACAGGGCAGGACAGGGCAGGACAGGGCAGGACAGGACAGGACAGGACAGGACAGGGAAGAACAGGACAGGACAGGACAGGACAGGACAGGGCAGGGCAAGACAGGACAGGACAGGGCAGGACAGGGCCTAGAAGTTAAAAGGGTCAGTCAGTAGAGAGACAGAGTTGAGAGTGCAGCAGGGTTGAGAGGCTGAAAGGGATGGATGCAGTACAGTACTGAACCTTTAGCTAAGAACAGGATCATAATAATGATAATATAATAATAATAATAATAATAATAATAATAATAATAATAATAATAATAATATGCCATTTAGCAGACGCTTTTATCCAAAGCGACTTACAGTCATGCGTGCATACATTTGCATCCATTATTCATCTTGCACACAAGATGAATAATGGAAAGGTCTCATTGAGATGCATAACTGGTTACTGTGACTGGGTTCAGCCATGCATCTGGACCCTCTGCTATCCCAGCAGAGTGGATCCTGACAGCGCCTGAGAGCTCTCTTCTTACAAACTCTCTCTCTCACACACACACACACACACACACACACACACACACACACACACACACACACACACACACACATGCCTGCAGGCGCACGCATACACACAGCCGCGTGCACACACACATCTACACACACACACACACACACACACTCTCTCTTCCCTGTCTGGGTTCTCTCAGTGCTTTCACCCCGGCAGCGTACTCTGTCTCTGTGTCCAAGACAGTGCCCCCGTGGCCATGAGTGTGTGGTGAGAAAACGCTCTGATTGTGTCAATCAGAAAATCAGACTTGTCCCCACAGAATGAAAACGGTTTTCTGTAACATCTGGCCATTGGGAAACACTATGTGACTGCAATAGAGTCCCTACTCTTACAGGATGCTCAGGGAGGATCAGTAGATCAAGAGGATTGATAAATTACCTGTATTTAGAAATGTGGTTCTCAATCAGACCCATGTAGGCCATTATAATGTACATGATGTGTTATATCACAATGATTTGTAATAACTGACATGTTCAAGACTATATTTGATCCAACAATTAATTTGATTATTATAATTTCGAAACTTTATTGTAAAGTTTCAATTAGAACTTGTAAAGGGGAAAACATTTTTTGTTTATTTATATATAAGACAAAAGTTCTCAATTGCATTGAGTTACTTTTACAAAGAAAACATATTTCATGAATACGGTCTTACCTAAATAAATGGCATCCATATGTGCACATTTTTTCTTAGTTGTGTTTAGGTCCACATAGAAGAGAACAACGGGGTGTCCGAAACTCTCTCCGGGACTAGGATCCAACACCAGCACGGCGTCATGCGCAGTCGATTCCCGGGAAGAAATCCTGATGTCTCCTGCTGTCCTCCAAGTCCGAACTGATACCATAACCGACCTGCTTCGGCGGTAGCATCCCTGAAGAATATGAATCTGAGGGAATGGCGAGTACTTTTTCAGAGTTTGGCTCGGAGACGTAGACGGCCACCCCGCTGAGTGGTAGATGGGTCAGCCTCCGACAGAGACACCCTGCTGAGTGGTAGATGGGTCAGCCTCCGACAGAGACACCCTGCTGCACAGGTTTAACTTCAGGGACTGAAACCCGGTCTTCATCCACCGATCCAGGCGGCCAAACTTCACCAGAGATCCGTGGGAGTCCACCAGGAACAGGACCAAGATCAGGAGAGAGACCTGCATCGACTTTAGCCTCATGGTTTTGTTGGAAAAATAAAATAGTTCGTTTTTTTAGATAAACTTTCTCAAATATGCACTTTCCAAAACTTAAATGTACAAGTGTATTTTGGAACATGAACTTTCTATAGGCAGACTCGATGGCTCCCAACTGTCTTGTCAAATGTGAGAGATGCAGCTCTCTTCACTAAACGTGGACATCAAAGTGGTCAGAGCGGCATCCAGATGGGGAACAGTAAGTCCATCCCACAGGCGCAATAGCAAGAGCTCCCTCTGCAACTGGATGCTGGACTTCCTGACGGGCCGCCCCCAGGTGGTAAGGGTAGGTAACAACACATCTGCCATGCTGATCCTCAACACGGGGGCCCCTCAGGGGTGCGTGCTCAGTCCCCTTCTGTACTCCCTGTTCACCCATGACTGCATGGCCAGACACGACTCCAACACCATCATTAAGTTTGCCGACGACACAACAGTGGTAGGCCTGATCAACGACAATGATGAGACAGCCTATAGGGAGGAGGTCAGAGACCTGGCCGTGTGGTGCCAGGATAACAACCTCTCCCTCAATGTGATCAAGACAAAGGAGATGATTGTGGACTACAGGGAAAAAAAAGAGGACTGAGCACGCCCCCATTCTCATCGACGGGGCTGTAGTGGAACAGGTTGAGAGCTTCAAGTTCCTTGGTGTCCACATCACCAACGAACTATCATGGTCCAAACACACCAAGACAGTCGTGAAGAGGGTACGACAAAGCCTATTCCCCTTCAGGAGACTGAAAAGATTTGGCATGGGTCCTCAGATCCTCAAAAGGTTCTACAGCTGCACCATCGAGAGCATCCTGACTGGTTGCATCACCGCCTGGTATGGCAACTGCTCGGCTTCTGACCGCAAGGCACTACAGAGGGTAGTGCGTACGGCCCAGTACATCACTGGGGCCAAGCTTCCTGCCATCCAGGACCTCTATACCAGGCGGTGTCAGAGGAAGGCCCTAAAAATTGTCAAAGACTCCACCCACCCTAGTCAAAGACTGTTCACCCTGCTACCGCACGGCAAGCGGTACCGGAGTGCCAAGTCTAGGTCCAAAAGGCTTCTTAACAGCTTCTACCCCCAAGCCATAAGACTCCTGAACAGCCAATCATGGCTACCCAGACTATTTGCACTGCCCCCCCACCCCATCCTTTTTACGCTGCTGCTACTCTGTTAATTATTTATGCATAGTCACTTTAACTCTACCCACATGTACATATTACCTCAATTACCTCGACTAACCGGTGCCCCCACACATTGACTCTGTACCGGTACCCCCCTGTATATATAGCCTCCCTACTGTTATTTTATTTTACTGCTGCTCTTTAATTGTTTGCTATTTTAATGTTTTACTTTTCTATTTTTTACTTAACACTATTTTTTTTTCTTCAAACTGCGTTGTTGGTTAAGGGCTTGTAAGTAAGCATTTCACTGTAAGGTCTACACCTGTTGTATTCAGCGCATGTTGCAAATAAACTTTGATTTGATTTGGCTACTTTGAAGAATCTCAAATATAACATATATTTTGATTTGTTTAACACTTTTTTTGGTTACTACATGATTCCATATGTGTTATTTCATAGTTTTGATGTCTTCACTATTATTCTACTATGTAGAAAATAGTACAAATAAAGAAAAACCCTGGAATGTAGGGGCTCTTTTAAATGCAACCATAAATATTATAAAATATATTATTATTATATATTATATATATATTGCACAGAAAAGGTATTTTGTTGACACAGCTTCTAAAATGGAGTATCAAGTCAAGCATTTCATTAACTGCAAAACCACTCATGTCATCTGCAGATTGGAACGTCCACAGTGCGAGGTGTTCTACATTGGACGGACAAAGAGATGCCTTCAAGACCGCTTAGCGGAACACAAGTACGCCATACGGGTAGGCAATGAAGACGACCCCATGGCAACGCACTACACCATGGCAACCCTGCCAAAGCACTACAAGTCCTTACACCATGGTAACCCTGCCTCCCTATAAGCTATGGGTATTGATCATGTTCCGGCCTCAGTTAGAAAAGGGGACCGTCTTAAACGGCTAAACCAAAGGGAACGTTTTGGGATTTACAAACTACAGGCCACTAAGTACCCTGGTTTGAATGAAGATTTGGATTTCTCACCTTTCCTGTATGGTCGTGAGAGGTCCCTTTGCTGCCATCTAGTGGACATTTTGCTCTATTGCCCTCAGCTATGTTAAGACCGTTGTGGTCCATGTTTGCTGTGATCTAGTGTACTATTAAATAGATGTCTCTCCTATTCTTAACACTTTGCCGAGTCATATGCAAGGTTAGGACTACCTTTCTAGGGGTTCTGATGCTTCTAGCCTTGAGATGCATATATATTTTTTAATAACATATCTACAGTATTTCACTTTTTAATGTGTATAGTGTTGCTTACTAGGTGTTGTCCAATGAATTCTGTAACCACTCCCTCTTCAAATCAGGGTTGATTGGAAAAATCTGTTCGAAAAAGGACATTGTACATTGTATTATCATATCTCTGTACTCCCTGACGAAGGCCACGCAGCCGAAACGCGTCAAAGTTTTAAAACTTTGTTTCCATTTTACATGCCATACAAATAAAGGCATTTTAATGAATTACATTTAGAGTGTCTTGGTCCTCCTTTCTTTTTGAAGTATTATTATATTATTGATAGATTGACTATGACTTTTCAGATCACCCAGTAGTGCTATCTGCTGCGTTAGCTCCAGGTAAATGTTGCAATTCTTTAGCCATTCCTGAACCTGTGTCCAAAAACAAGCTACAAATGGACAGTACCAAAACAAATGATCTAATGATTCTGTCTCTTCTCAGCAAAATCTTCAGAGCTGGGATGGTTGTATCCCCCATATATATATATATATATATATATATATATATATATATATATATAACATTTATTGGTTGCAAGAATTTTGTATAATAATTAAAGTTTTGAATCCAGCGTCGTTTTGTGTATCAGTTCATAAACCATGTGCCATGGAATCGGTACATCGAAAATCTCTTCCCAACTATTTTGCAATCTATATGGGACGGCTGTCAATTTTTTGGTCCTCAAATTAAACTGGTATACATTTTTATTTATCACAATTTTCTTTTAGCAATTTTGGTCTATAATGCAAGGCCGACAGACAAGTTCCTTACTTTCTCCCCCTTCCACTTGCCTCTTCCATTTTTGTGGTAATGCGGAAATTACTTGGTTGTAATTTTTAGTAGAGCAAACATTTCCATATATTTTTGTTAGCTGCTGTAATCAGGAAGCCGGTGAGTTTAATACGTCTGAACATGAACACAGAAACAATATGGCTGCCTGATGGGTGATAACAACGGAGAGATGAAGGTAATGAGTAATAAGGGAAGTGATGAAGTCCAGGTGTGCCTAATGATGAGGCGCGGGTGTGAGTAATGATGGTTTCCAGGTGTGCCTAATGATGAGGCGCGGGTGTGAGTAATGATGGTTTCCAGGTGTGCGTAATATGGGTTGCCAGGACCGGTGGTTTTTAGACTGGCGACGTCGAACAGTTGTTGCGATTATTCGCAAATGGAAGAAACACAAAAGAACTGTCAATCTCCCTCGGCCTGGGGCTCCATGCAAGATCTCACCTCGTGGAGTTGCAATGATCATGAGAACGGTGAGGAATCAGCCCAGAACTACACGGGAGGATCTTGTCAATGATCTCAAGGCAGCTGGGACCATAGTCACCAAGAAAACAATTGGTAACACACTACGCCGTGAAGGACTGAAATCCTGCAGCGCCCGCAAGGTCCCCCTGCTCAAGAAAGCACATATACAGGGCCGTCTGAAGTTTGCCAATGAACATCTGAATGATTCAGAGGAGAACTGGGTGAAAGTGTTGTGGTCAGATGAGACCAAAATCGAGCTCTTTGGCATCATCTCAACTCGCCGTGTTTGGAGGAGGAATGCTGCCTATGACCCCAAGAACACCATCCCCACCGTCAAACATGGAGGTGGAAACATTATGCTTTGGGGGTGTTTTTCTGCTAAGGGGACAGGACAACTTCACCGCATCAAAGGGACGATGGACGGGGCCATGCACCGTCAAATCTTGGGTGAGAACCTCCTTCCCTCAGCCAGGGCATTGAAAATGGGTCGTGGATGGATATTCCAGCATGACAATGACCCAAAACACATGGCCAAGGCAACAAAGGAGTGGCTCAAGAAGAAGCACATTAAGGTCCTGGAGTGGCCTAGCCAGTCTCCAGACCTTAATCCCATAGAAAATCTGTGGAGGGAGCTGAAGGTTCGAGTTGCCAAACGTCAGGCTCGAAACCTTAATGACTTGGAGAAGATCTGCAAAGAGGAGTGGGACAAAATCCCTCCTGAGATGTGTGCAAACCTGGTGGCCAACTACAAGAAACGTCTGACCTCTGTGATTGCCAACAAGGGTTTTGCCACCAAGTACTAAGTCATGTTTTGCAGAGGGGTCAAATACTTATTTCCCTTATTAAAATGCAAATCAATTTATAAAATTTTTGACATGCGTTTTTCTGGATTTTTGTTGTTGTTATTCTGTCTCTCACTGTTCAAATAAACCTACCATTACAATTATAGACTGATCATGTCTTTGTCAGCGGGCAAACGTACAAAATCAGCAGGGGATCAAATACTTTTCTCCCTGTTGTTGTCCTCTAAAGGCACATTTAAAAGTGTTCCATACAATAAGGGTATCTGCTTTACCTATATTATGTTGGAAGAAGTCTGTTATAAATTATTCTGTCCTGGTTAAAAACAAGTTGTCATCCAAAAGGCTTTGATTAAACATCCAATATCCTCGCCAATGTGGAAATCAGTAAGAGTAATGTATATGCCAATTATTTGATGGTCCGACCGCATTCTGTCCCCTATCAACACTTTTAAACTTTTGGTGCCAGCGAGAATGACATAAGAGAGTAGTCAAGACTACTAGCGTCATGAATCCCGCTTCCTGAGTCTGTTTCTGCCTGTGTTGCCTGTTTTCTGTTCTGGAGTCTGTTTTCCTGAGGTTCCTGAACGCACCCTGTCTGGTTGCCAGGCGACGAAGCTAGGCGGGAGATCTCTTCATTACCCGCACCTGCATCTCATCAGCTATCTGCTTACCTGGTCCTGATCATCACCTCTCCACTTCATAAGCTCTGACCTGACATCCATTCCCTGACGGATCGTTAGCCATGAACAGTATGTTGTGTCAGCGTATCAGCCTCAAGTTTACTAGAGTTAGTTTTGTTGTTCTGTACTTTTTGCTTGCCGTGTACTCACCTCCGTTTACTCTGTCTACAGTCATTCTCCCGGAACATTCACCCCACCCCTGCCTGGTCGTCGGTGGCTTCTGTGACACCATTGGATCTGCCTATTCACTCCCACCAACTCACCTCCGCTGCCCGCTCCGTCTCCTGGATTATCCTGCTTCCACATTTGAGTCTGTTAATAAATACTCACCTTCGTTCTACTCACCTTGTCCTGGTCTGCTTCTGGGTTCTGCTTTAGAGAATCGTGACAACTAGCTTGATTGAGCCTCCGCCATGTATATCTCACTAGGTCAGGATATTTAAGCCTCCATATATCCACTGGTTCCAATATATCCATGATATTCCTGATTTCCTTAAGTGCATGAGGGTGATAGTTTGTAGTGTGATTTTCTTTACGGTCCATTGAGCTATTTAAAACAGTATTATAATCCCCCACCATAATAATATTGTCTTGAGTTGCTTGCAGGCTTGATAATTTATTATATATATTGTATATTGAGGTATTTAAAACCATATTATCTCCCACCATAAAAATAGTATTGTATTGCTTGTAGGCTTGATAAATTATTAGATATTATAGATATTTTCAAAGAAGTGTGGATCATCATTATTTGGTCTGTAAAGGTTAATGAGCCGTATCTGTTTATGGTCCAATAACATAATTAAAATCATCCATCTACCTTGTGGATCTGTTTGAACAATTTGTAAATTTGAATCAAAATTATTGTTAGATAAGCCCTGATTTCACTTCATTACAGATAAGCCCCTCATTTTGTCTGTCATAGTTGACGTGTACCTATGATGAAAATTACAGGCCTCTCTCATCTTTTTAAGTGGGAGAACTTGCACAATTGGTGGCTGACTAAATACTTTTTTTCCCCACTGTAGCACTACTGGGTGATCTGAAAAGTCATAGTCTATCGATCAATAATATAATAATACTTATAGCAAAAATGTTTATTTTAAATTTACAATCTGTAGAAACAATGATAATAGAAAGGTTCAGAACTTTTGTAAAACATCACAGTACAGTTGAAATATATATGGCAAATAGAAATCCAATATGGATGGTGTTAAGAGATAGATGGTTGGTGTTGAATGGAGCTGAAGGATGGGACTAATAACAACTAACAACAACTAATAACAAGATAACTAATGTAAAGCATACGGTGTCCATAATAAGTGTATAGGTTATAGGTTGAGAGCTTTTGTGAAAGAGCACAGTTAGAAAGATATGGCATATAGAAGCAAACCGGATGGACATCATGAAAATGATCGGAGAGGTTGAGGGTAGAGGAAGTTCAGGAGTAAAAACAAACTGCATCCATAAAATGTACAGTTGAAGTCGGAAGTTTAGGTTGGAGTCATTAAAACTCATTTTTCAACCACTCCACAAATGTCTTGTTAACAGACTATAGTTTTGGCAAGTCGGTTAGGACATCTACTTTGTGCATGACACAAGTCATTTTCCCAACAATTGTTTACAGAGAGATTATTTCACTTATAATTCACTGTATCACAATTCCAGTGGGTCAGAAGTTTAAATACACTAACTTGACTGTGCCTTTAAACAGCTTGGAAAATTCCAGAAAATGATGTCATGGCTTTAGAAGCTTCTGATAGGCTAATTGGCATCATTTGAGTCAATTGGAGGTGTACCTGTGGATGTATTTCAAGGCCTACCTTCAAACTCAGTGCCTCTTTGCTTGACATCATGGGAAAATCAAAAGAAATCAGCCAAGACCTCAGAAAAAAATGGTAGACCTCCGCAAGTCTGGTTCATCCTTGGGAGCAATTTCCAAACACCTGAAGGTACCACGTTCATCTGTACAAACAATAGTACGCAAGTATAAACACCATGGGACCACGCAGCCGTCTTACCGCTCAGGAAGGAGACGCGCTCTGTCTCCTAGAGATGAACGTACTTTGGTGCGAAAAGTGCAAATCAATCCCAGAACAACAGCAAAGGACCTTGTGAAGATGCTGGAGGAAACAGGTACAAAAGTATCTATATCCACAGTAAAACGAGTCCTATATCGACATAACCTGAAAGGCCGCTCAGCAAGGAAGAAGCCACTGCTCCAAAACCGCCATAAAAAAGCCAGACTACGGTTTGCAACTGCACATGGGGACAAAGATCGTACTTTTTGGAGAAATGTCCTCTGGTCTGATGAAACAAAAATAGAACTGTTTGGCCATAATGACCATTGTTATGTTTGGAGGAAAAAGGGGGTTGCTTGCAAGCCGAAGAACAGCATCCCAACCGTGAAGCACAGGGGTGGCAGCATCATGCTGTGGGGGTGCTTTGCTGCAGGAGGGACTGGTGCACTTCACAAAATAGATGGCATCATCAGGAAGGAAAGTTATGTGGATATATTGAAGCAACATCTCAAGACATCAGTCAGGAAGTTAAAGCTTGGTCGCAAATGGGTCTTCCAAATGGACAATGACCCCAAGCATACTTCCAAAGTTGTGACAAAATGGCTTAAGGACAACAAAGTCAAGGTATTGGAGTGGCCATCACAAAGCCCTGACCTCATCCTATAGAACATTTGTGGGCAGAACTGAAAAAGCGTGTACGAGCAAGGAGGCCTTATTTACCTAAGTATTCAGACCCTCTGCTATGAGACTCGAAATTGAGCTCAGGTGCATCCTGTTTCCATTGATCATCCTTGAAATGTTTCTACAACTTGATTGGAGTCCACCTGTGGTAAATTAAATTGATTGGTCATGATTTGGAAAGGCACACATATAAGGTCTTTATAAGGTGCCACAGTTGACAGTGCATGTCAGAGCAAAAAACAAGCCATGAGGTCGAAGGAATTGTCCGTAGAACTCCGATGGTGTCGAGGCACAGATCTGGGGAAGGGTAACAAAACATTTCTGCAGCATTGAAGGTCCCCAAGGACACAGTGGCCTCCATCATTCTTAAATGGAAGAAGTTTGAAACCACCAAGACTCTTCCTAGAGCTGGCCGCCCGGCCAAACTGAGCAATCGGGGGAGAAGGTGCACTTGCACTTGTTTGGGGAACAGGATTTCATTATTTTTATCTACATTTCTGCCTGAGAAATGACACCCTGATATAGTTCTGTGATCTGTGATATACTTCTGTGAATCACTGAGGCATTGTGTGTTTGTGTGTTCTTTGTCCTCAGAACTTTCAAATAACTTGAGGTGTTTTATGATTAATAGTGATGTTGTGCTTTTGGACACTGTCCTCAGGCTCCAGCTTTATGTTTATATGTTTTTATGTTGATGTGCTATTGTTTTTAATTGTTTTTATTTTATTTGTATATTTAACCTATTCTTGACTCTGTGGTTCTTGCACTTGTTTGGGGAACAGGATTTCATTATTTTTATCTACATTTCTGCCTGAGAAATGACACCCTGATATAGTTCTGTGATCTGTGAAACAGTTCTGTTAATCACTGAGGCATTGTGTGTTTGTGTGTTCTTTGTCCTCAGAACTTTCAAATAACTTGACGTGTTTTATGATTAATAGTGATGTTGTGCTTGTACTATTTTGGACACACTGTCCTCAGGCTCCAGCTTTATGTTGTATGTTGATCGTATTAAAACAAAGAAAACAATCTGAAGTTGTTGTTTTTAAGTTATATATACCATGATTTTTCCGGTCTGGCCCACTTGGGAATAGATTTTCCTCCATGTGGCTCCTGAGCTAAAATGAGTTTGACACCCCTGTTGTAGAGCATGAACCTACAGGATCGGGTCACCGCCTTGATGTTAGCGGAGAATGACAGGGTGTTGTCCAGGGTCACGCCAAGGCTCTTTGCACTCTGGGAGGAGGACACAACGGAGTTGTCAACAGTGATGGCGAGATCATGGAACGGGCAGTCCTTCCCCGGGAGGAAGAGCAGCTCCGTCTTGCTGAGGTTCAGCTTGAGGTGGTGATCCGTCATCCATACTGATATGTCTGCCAGACATGCAGAGATGCGATTCGCCACCTGGTTGTCAGAAGGGGGAAAGGTGAAGATTAGTTGTGTGTCGTCTGCGTAGCAATGATAGGAGAGGCCATGTGAGGATATGACAGAGCCAAGTGACTTGGTGTATAGCGAGAATAGGAGAGGGCCTAGAACTGAGCCCTGGGGGACACCAGTGGTGAGAGCACGTGGTGAGGAGACAGATTCTCGCCACGCCACTTGGTAGGAGCAACCTGTCAGGTAGGACGCAATCCAAGAGTGAGCCGCGCCGGAGATTCCCAACTCGGAGAGGGTGGAGAGGAGGATCTGATGGTTCACAGTATCAAAGGCAGGAGACAGGTCAAAAGCAGTGCGGAGAGCCTCCGTGACACAGAGAAGAGCAGTCTCAGTTGAATGACCAGTCTTGAAACCTGACTGGTTTGGATCAAGAAGGTCATTCTGAGAGAGATAGCAAGAGAGTTGGCTAAAGACGGCACGCTCAAGAGTTTTGGAGAGAAAAGAAAGAAGGGATACTGGTCTGTAGTTGTTGACATCGGAGGGATCAGGTGTGCCAAGGTTGTAGCTTCATACCCAAGAAGACTCAAAGCTGTAATCGCTGCCAAAGGTGCTTCAACAAAATACTGAGTAAAGGGTCTGAATACTGATGTGATATTTCTATTTTTTTTTATTTATTATAAATTAGCAAAAATGTATAACAACCTGTTTTTGCTTTGTCATTATGGGGTATTGTGTGTAGATTGATGAGGGGAAAAAAGTAATCTGTTTTAGAATAAGGCTGTAATGTAACAAAATGTGGAAAAAGTCAAAGGCACTGTACACCTACATCATGGAAATCAAGTGCTGTTGTATGTGAAACTGCATGATTCAGATTGCACAGGGCATTTTCATGAGCCTGACTTGACAACTATCAGTAGAATGTATAAAATTGATGTCAAATTTAGGAAACATTTTAATAATACAATTTACATAAGGTGGCAGTCTAGTGCGAATGTCTAGCAACCCAAAGGTTGCGTATTTGAAACACATCATGAACAACTTTAGCATTTTAGCTACTTTACTACTTTTTAGCTAATTTTCAACTACTTAGCATGTTAGCTAATCCTTCCCTTAACCTTAACTATTTAAGCTAATCCTTCCCCTAACCTTAACTATTTTAGCTAATCCTTCCCCTAACCTTAACTATTTTAGCTAATCCTTCCCCTAACCTTAACTATTTTAGCTAATCCTTCCCCTAACCTTAACTATTTTAGCTAATCCTTCCCCTAACCTTAACTATTTTAGCTAATCCTTCCCCTAACCTTAACTATTTTAGCTAATCCTTCCCCTAACCTTAATTATTTTAGCTAATCCTTCCCCTAACGTTAACTATTTTAGCTAATCCTTCCCCTAACCTTAACTATTTTAGCTAACCCTTCCCCTAACCTTAACTATTTTAGCTAATCCTTCCCCTAACCTTAACTATTTTAGCTAATCCTTCCCCTAACCTTAACTATTTTAGCTAATCCTTCCCCTAACCTTAACTATTTTAGCTAATCCTTCCCCTAACCTTAACTATTTTAGCTAATCCTTCCCCTAACCTTAACTATTTTAGCTAACCCTTCCCCTAACCTTAACTATTTTAGCTAACCCTTCCCCTAACCTTAACTATTTTAGCTAATCCTTCCCCTAACCTTAACTATTTTAGCTAATCCTTCCCCTAACCTTAACTATTTTAGCTAATCCTTCCCCCTAACCTTAACTATTTTAGCTAATCCTTCCCCTAACCTTAACTATTTTAGCTAATCCTTCCCCTAACCTTAACTATTTTAGCTAATCCTTCCCCTAACCTTAACTATTTTAGCTAATCCTTCCCCTAACCTTAACTATTTTAGCTAATCCTTCCCCTAACCTTAACTATTTTAGCTAATCCTTCCCCTAACCTTAACTATTTTAGCTAATCCTTCCCCTAACCTTAACTATTTTAGCTAATCCTTCCCCTAACCTTAACTATTTTAGCTAATCCTTCCCCTAACCTTAACTATTTTAGCTAATCCTTCCCCTAACCTTAACTATTTTAGCTAACCCTTCCCCTAACCTTAACTATTTTAGCTAATCCTTCCCCTAACCTTAACTATTTTAGCTAACCCTTCCCCTAACCTTAACTATTTTAGCTAATCCTTCCCCCTAACCTTAACTATTTTAGCTAACCCTTCCCCTAACCTTAACTATTTTAGCTAATCCTTCCCCTAACCTTAACTATTTTAGCTAACCCTTCCCCTAACCTTAACTATTTTAGCTAATCCTTCCCCTAACCTTAACTATTTTAGCTAATCCTTCCCCTAACCTTAACTATTTTAGCTAATCCTTCCCCTAACCTTAACTATTTTAGCTAACCCTTCCCCCTAACCTTAACTATTTTAGCTAATCCTTCCCCTAACCTTAACTATTTTAGCTAATCCTTCCCCTAACCTTAACTATTTTAGCTAATCCTTCCCCTAACCTTAACTATTTTAGCTAATCCTTCCCCCTAACCTTAACTATTTTAGCTAACCCTTCCCCTAACCTTAACTATTTTAGCTAATCCTTCCCCCTAACCTTAACTATTTTAGCTAATCCTTCCCCTAACCTTAACTATTTTAGCTAATCCTTCCCCTAACCTTAACTATTTTAGCTAATCCTTCCCCTAACCTTAACTATTTTAGCTAATCCTTCCCCTAACCTTAACTATTTTAGCTAACCCTTCCCCCTAACCTTAACTATTTTAGCTAATCCTTCCCCTAACCTTAACTATTTTAGCTAACCCTTCCCCTAACCTTAACTATTTTAGCTAATCCTTCCCCTAACCTTAACTATTTTAGCTAATCCTTCCCCTAACCTTAACTATTTTAGCTAATCCTTCCCCTAACCTTAACTATTTTAGCTAATCCTTCCCCTAACCTTAACTATTTTAGCTAATCCTTCCCCTAACCTTAACTATTTTAGCTAATCCTTCCCCTAACCTTAACTATTTTAGCTAATCCTTCTCCAAACCCTAACCCATAGAGCTGGACCTAGCCAGCTAGATCAGTGCTTTCCAACCAGGGGTACTAGGACCCCAGGGGGTACTTGGTCTATCCACAGGGGGTACTAGGACCCCAGGGGGTACTTGGTCTATCCACAGGGGGTACTAGGACCCCAGGGGGTACTTGGTCTATCCACAGGGGGTACTAGGACCCCAGGGGGTACTTGGTCTATCCACAGGGGGTACTAGGACCCCAGGGGGTACTTGGTCTATCCACAGGGGGTACTAGGACCCCAGGGGGTACTTGGTCTATCCACAGGGGGTACTAGGACCCCAGGGGGTACTTGGTCTATCCACAGGGGGTACTTCAGAAGACTCATGAGATCATAGGCATACTGGTAAAATGCACATGGGGAGTACTTCAGGGGTACTCTGGGCAGAGCAAAATTCAGTTGGTGGTGCAGTAAGGGGGAAAAACGAAACGTAACATATACTAAATGGAAACGGAGCGTCTCGGATTTACCTACAGAATAATACGACATGCTCTGAGATCACGTTGAGGGAGGGATTCCCTTGTGGGAAAGACACTTTTATTTTGTGGAAAGCACCACCACCACCACCACTACTGCTGTTGCCACGCGTCGGACGCAGCCTCACGCAGGTACATAGAAACATTATCAATTGTAACCATGTGCCAGTTTTTTAATATTAAGTGGCTAGCTAGGTCTCTAAAAATTCGTTGAAATGTTATTCCGAGGTTGTTGGCTCTAGCTGATTTTTGGGGCAGTCGTCCTGAGCATGTGAAGGTTGTCCATATTTCACAACTAGCTAACGTTAGCTAGCTCGTTGCTAGGCACTTTATAACGTGCTTCAGGAATCCATTTGAGCTTGACTTGATTCGAAATTATAGTCATCTAACGTTACCAATATTACCTATTCCATTGGAATTGAATCTGAATCATGAATTTAATCTACCGGTAGCTAACGCTAGCAAGTATTTGACAGCAAATGACGGCTTGCTAACGTCAGCTAGCTTCATGTTGAAACCACATGGCTGCCTACCGGCTCGCTAACGTTAGCTGGCGACCGGCTATTTCACCTTACTGTACCGTCACCGTGCAATTAAAAGTGCTGATACATCCGGTCGATGGTGTCTAAAACCTATTTTAGCCGTGATACTTGCAAACTGGCTAGTGTATTGTTAAGCTAATGTTACCGGTGCTAACTAACTTTTCTCTGCTTACATTGATTGTCAAGCATCTTTAGCCACTTACTACCTAGCTAGCATGTTGGCTAATTTACCAAGCTATCTGTGAACTAGAATTGCTTGCAACTTATCTAGCCAGCAGTTATGCCACGTTGTCTGGATTTATAGATTCATGTTGTCACTTAATCAGACCACTTGTTTCAACTTTCATTATTCTGGTTTTTAATTTCATAAATTGATTTGTTTTGTTTCAGTGGCACGGTGATCCCCTGATTCCCTCAATTCCCTGATGTGTCAGCCAAAGTCCATGCCAGGAGGGTGTGAGATGGCACTTGATGGCCTTCAATGGAGCTGAAGACAAGTTGAATACAAGGGCCTCCTGCTCCCGGTCATCAACCTTCACTATTCGAGCCAAGTCAGCAGTGTTTCATACTGCTAACAGTCACACTACTCCCCTCAGGCCCAGAGAGAAGAAGCCCCTCCAGTCCTCTGCCAGTGTCCCCCGGGTCGCCAGGGACTCTATAGGTCAGCTGAATGACAGGGTGAATCAGACTCAGAAGAACCAGCTCCAATGTGCCTACAACCGTTCTGTGCCTACAACCACTAACCCAGGTGACAAGCCACAGCGTCCTGGTAGCGCGGGTGCTAATTTAGCTAATGGTCATAGTAATGGTCGCTGTCAACCAACTGTTCTCTCTAAGAGTACACAGCTGTCCGGTGCTGCCGTTATCTCATACAGACATAACGCTGGTGTGTTGGAGCCAACCGTGAACAGCTATCGACCCAGCTGGAACTTGGACTCACTGAAGTTAAGATCACGGATCCTGGCCCGCAAAAGAGCCTTGTCACCCCAGCCTGCTCCCTACCCAACGTGTCCCTCTCCACCAAAGGCAGAACGTGTCCCAGACTCGCAGAACAACGCAGCGCCCCAGCCTGCTCCCTACCCAACGTGTCCCTCTCCACCAAAGGCAGAACGTGTCCCAGACTCGCAGAACAACGCAGCGCCCCAGCCTGCTCCCTACCCAACGTGTCCCTCTCCACCAAAGGCAGAACGTGTCCCAGACTCGCAGAACAACGCAGCGCCCCAGCCTGCTCCCTACCCAACGTGTCCCTCTCCACCAAAGGCAGAACGTGTCCCAGACTCGCAGAACAACGCAGCGTCACAGCCTGCTGAAAGCACCAGCAGCACCAGCAGCAGCATGCCCACCAACCAGTCAGTCCCCTGGACCAGTGGCAAACTGAGAGACAATAGCAAAGGGGTTATGAGGCCCACTATGGGTAAAGTGCCTTCCCGTCCCAGACAGGAGACTACCCAGACAAGAGACTCAGCAAAACCTTTGTCCCCCCTGACCCAGTCAGCCTCCTATTGCCGAGGGGGGGGCACACTCCACCCCCCCAACACTGTGCCTTTGCAGGATAAGTCATCCCACCACCAGGATGTGGATCAGATATGGAGGCTCCAGGACCCGCGTCAGTTTGAGAGCCTGATGGCAGCAGACATGGAGGGTCACCCCCAGGAGATGGGGTGTTGTGCTGCTGGCCATGGGGCTCCTGCTGGCCATGGGGCTCCTGCTGGCCATGGGGCTCCTGCTGGCCATGGGGCTCCTGCTGGCCATGGGGCTCCTGCTGGCCATGGGTCTCCTGGAGCTCCTCATAACACATCAACAGAGACGGTCAGGAAGGTCAGCTCTGAGGTGGAGTTTACTGAGGCGGTGAGGAAGCTGACACAGTCACGGAGCGCGTTCACCCTTCATCCCAGGAACGGGACTGTTAACGGTGTTACTACTGGAACACCAGGGTCCAGCGTGGATCCAGTCAAGATGGGCAAAGCCATGACTACTAGCCCTGTCACCTCTGTCAGCCACAGGCCTGCTCCAGCCAAACCCTCTGTACCACTCTGCCTTACTAAGAGAGGCCAGGAGACGGAGCCCTCAGTCTCTCCTGTGTCCATGGAGACCTCCAGTGCCTCCAGCCTCGACAGCAACACCACAACAAACAGTGGTAGCACAACAGCCTCCATGGCACCTCTACCCCATGCAGGGATAACTCCAACCCAGTCCCCTACCCAGGCCAGTGCCACAGCTAGTTTTAGTGCAGGGATAACTCCAACCCAGTCCCCTACCCAGGCCAGTGCCACAGCTAGTTTTAGTGCAGGGATAACTCCAAACCAGTCCCCTACCCAGGCCAGTGCCACAGTTTGTTCTAGTGCAGGGATAACTCCAACCCAGTCCCCTACCCAGGCCAGTGCCACAGCTAGTTTTAGTGCAGGGATAACTCCAAACCAGTCCCCTACCCAGGCCAGTGCCACAGTTTGTTCCAGTGCAGGGATAACTCCAAACCAGTCCCCTACCCAGGCCAGTGCCACAGTTTGTTCCAGTGCAGGGATAACTCCAAACCAGTCCCCTACCCAGGCCAGTGCCACAGTTTGTTCCAGTGCAGGGATAACTCCAACCCAGTCCCCTACCCAGGCCAGTGCCACAGCTAGTTTTAGTGCAGGGATAACTCTAACCCAGTCCCCTACCCAGGCCAGTGCCACAGTTTGTTCTAGTGCTAGTTCCATCCCAGAGAACACTGAGACAGGTTCTGAGTCCGCCTCAGGTTCTCCTCAGAGTCAGAGGCCTTCTGTCACCTCGGTGACCACCCAGATATCAGCCATACACCTGACCAAGGAGAGGAGTGTCCTGTCTCTACAGGGGGGGCACAGCCACAGCCCCTCCCAGTCCCCACCTGTCCTGGAGGAAGAACCTCAGCTCTCCAGGTCAGTTCTGTTCTCCCACATACTACTAGCTATTGTTAGACTAGATGGTACAGCAAGTTTTTGAGTGCTGGAATGGGACTATATAAATCCATTCCATAATTTTTTTATTAAGTAGATCAGTACTAAATGTATTGTCACATGAATTTGATGGAGGTCAACGTGGGTCGATAGGAGGAATTAAGCTCTGTTGTGTTAACTAGCTTGAGTATAGGTGTCTCGAGAGTATGTTTGTCTAGGGAACTCAGTGAGTCATAGTAAAAAGATTCACCCAATAACCTATCAAACGTCTTGCTTCGTTTATCTTTGAGTTTCCTGTCTGTTCATACAGTCCACAGAGTGTTGCCATGCAGGGGGATGGCGCCAGAGGGGAAGAGGACTATCCTGATAACGAGCTGGAGAATGACTGCAGTGGTGATGGTGATGAGGAGGAAGACTCCTTTTAAACTATTCATTTCAACCCTTAATCAACTAGACATGTGAAAAATGACACCACTTAATTGGACGGCTGTAGCTAGGCTAACATAATGAATCCAACCCTGTTTCTCCTCAGAAGGGTCTGACTGCTCCTCTATGAATGATGCCTGGTCCACAGCCTCCATGCCCGTCCTGCCAAAGTAAATTTAATCGTTTTTCTGTGTGATGAAATGTCGATTCATCGATGACGTTGTTGGAATGCTTTGTGCGTTTTGAAGATATTAATTATTATCCTATTGAAATGGACTCTTGGTTGAAATGTGGGGCGGCAGGTAGCTTAGTGGTTAAGAGCGTTGGGCCAGTAACCGAAAGGTCGCTGGTTCTAATCCCTGAGCCGACTAGGTGTTAAATGTTAAATGATTAATCGTTGACGTTGTTGGAATGCTTTGTGCGTTTTGAAGATTGATTGAAAGAAAAAAGCCATGTCATTGCTATTCTATGATTTGTGTTCTTACATATTTTGACAATGATGCCAATTCAACTGTATTTTGGTAACTTACCAGACCACAAGTTCACCCGGGGTCATAACAGAAATCTGAAATGGTCTGGAGAGTAACCTATATCCCCAGTCATGGTTTCAGACCATCAAATCAAATTGTATTTGTCACAAATGCGCCGAATACAACAGGTGTAGACCTTACCGTGAAACGCTCACTTACAGGCTCTTAACCAACAATGCAGTTCAATAAATAAAGTTAAGAAAATATTTACTAAATAAAATAAAGTAAAAATAAAATTAAAAAGTAACACAATAAAATAACAATAACGAGGCTATATACAGGGGGTACCGGTACCGAGTCAATGTGCGGGGGTACAGGTTAGTCGAGGTAATTTGTACATGTAGGTAGGGGTAAAGTGACTATGCATAGATAATAGACAGCCGGTAGCAGCAGTGTAAATAGTCTGGGTGGCCATTTGATGAATTGTTCAGCAGTCTAATGGCTTGGGGGTAGAAGCTGTTAAGGAGCCTTTTGGACCTAGACTTGGCGCTCCGGTACCGCTTCCCGTGCGGTAGCAGAGAGAGCAGTCTATGACTAGGGTGGCTGGAGTCTTTGGCAATCATCTAGGTGTCATTGAGTTTAACAGAAGGTTCAGTTCTTTTATAGTCTATAATTTATAGATAATGATGTTTACAATACCAGGAAGTCATGTTGTTAATCTGTACACTTGACACAGAGTAACCTCTTGACTAAAAACACAAATGATTTGAGAGAAATGCCCATTTATTTTATCTGTGAAGACCGTAGTGTCATGTTTCATCCTATTGTGGCTAGATCTCTGTAGAATGACCATTCATAACTCCTATAACTCTCCCAGTCGGGGCACCTGACAGTTCCCTAGTACGTGATGACAAAAACCCAAGAGAGAATTGAACCTTTTTTTTTTTTTGTTCTAGTGGTTGCTGCCGGTGAAAGGTTGAAAGCACAGAGGCTAGTGGAAAGGTCTCCCAATTGTCAATCAGTGATAAAAGTGGAACTATCTTTCAATAATGGGGACATGAGTCTCTGTGGTGTAATAGTGCTTGGCCTGTGGGATCATTGTCAGCCCATGACGTCCCCAGCTGATTAGCGTTAGGCCCATTTCTGTTTTCGTCACAGCAAAAGCCCATGTAGAGTAGAGCTGTTACCCCCAAGTCAATGCCATCCACTCACTCTCAGTAGAGTCAGGCTATTTTCGAAGCAGGAGGACCAAGCAGGAAAACAGCATCCTAAATGACTGTCACGTGAGTTATTATTTTTTTTTTGGTTAAATTCTTTGCCCAGATAATTCGTTTTTTTTTTTTTTGATTGATCTTGCGGGCGTTTTGGTTTGGTTAGAAACTACTTTTAATTCAAAATGTCTCCTGCCTTTCCAAAGACCTGGCCGACCGTGCCTCTGAGTTAAACCGTGGTATTTAGACGTGAATGATCCTGCTAGGTGCCAGCTAGCGTTATTGTTTCGTTCCACTGGACACTGATGACCAGGCAGTAAGCATGTCTGTGGCACCGTGGCTCAATGGAAATTAAACAGTTGGAAGGGAAGAAATCTCTTTCCAAACTCGTCAGGAATTTTATATTCCATGTTAAACGAGTGTCTTTATAGTCTGTGTGTCTGTTTGATAACGTTCCCAGTATTCCCACTGTTTGCAGATTTAGTACAACGTCATGGCTCTAATGCTACGGTGTGTGTTCCAGCATAGCGGATGAGGGGGAGCTGATGAGCTCTGAATCGGAGGATGAGGGGGAGCTGAAGCCAGCTCTCGTCCCCAGCATGTTCCCCTTCCTCCCTCCAACGCTGTACTTCAGCACTGCCAACCAGAGAGGTAAGACACCCCTTCACTGCCTTTATTTTACTTTTACATTTTAGTCATTTAGCAGACGCTCTTATCCAGAGCGACTTACAGGAGCAATTAGGGTTAAGTGCCTTGCTCAAGGGCACATCGACAGATTTTTCACCTAGTCGGCTCGGGGATTAGAACCAGCGACCTTTCGGTTACTGGCACAACGCTCTTAACCACTAAGCCACCTGCCGCTCCGTTTATAATGGTAGACTGCTTTAAGGTGTATCCCAAATGGTTCCCTATGTAGTGTGGTACTTTTGACCAGGGCTCAAAGGGTGTCATTTGGGAAACAGCTAATAAACTGCTTGACAATGTTAAACTGCTTGACAATGTTAAACTGCTTTAGATTTTTTTTTTGGGGGGGGAAAGAAGCTTCTACAGAAAAAATATTCCCTTCCAATTTTATCCAATTATGAGCTGATCTAAGATGTTTTGTTTGCTGTTACTTGGGGTTGGGGTTAGGGTTTTGGACAACTATTGTTATATGGTTATATCAAAATATTCTACAGGACATTGTGTGGGAGCTTATTAGATAGAGCTTGAGTAAAGTGAAGTCCCCTCCCCCCCAGCAGAGAGACTGCTGCCTCCAGTCCTATAGCTCTATTGGACATAAGCTGAATCCAAAATGACACCCTTCTCCCTTTTTATAGTGCACTACTTTTGACCGGGTCCGTAGGGAATAGGATTCCGTTGGGACCCATCCATAGACCTATTCCTGTAGCTGTATTGTGTGTTTCAGTGGAGCCCCTGCCACCGGAGCAGAGGAAGCTGCTCAAATGGAAGATGAGCACTGTGACTCCCGCCGTGGTCAAACACACCATCGCCAGGTCACACTTCAAAGTCACCAAGAGTGAGTTCCTTAGGGGTTGAAATCCCGCCCTCTTGCCTAATTTACATTTTTAAAGACATCTTGAATGTCTGTTCACATTTGTGTAAAACATTAATGAAGTTATTGTTGTTGCAGAAAGTCATGATTGGCTTGGCTGCTGGGGTCACCATATGAAGTCCCCTGGGTTCAAGGCCATCAGGGAATACCAGAAGGTAAGCTAGGTAGGGCTGGGAACAGGGTTGGTAATTAACACCTGCCACCCGACAAATACGGGTAGATTTTGTCATTGGCGGGTAGGAATGTCTATTCCACCAGCCACGTTGGCGGGTTGTCATTCAGAGAGCAATGGGGATTTATTTTTATTTTTTATTATTATTTTCCAAAGGCCTCATGTCGAAGTTTGTGGAATTGACAAGAGAGGCTACTATGGTGTGATTTTTGTCCTCGTGTTTCTTTGCTAGTTACATGGTTTTGTTCACACGCCAGGTTATTTTTCATTGTTAGTTTGAGTTTGCTGTAGCTGTCTGCTGCTAGGAGGTCATCGCCTGAGATGTTTTTCATCACAGGCAAGTTGAGTGCCCAAGTTACCACGGTAACGGGCGGCGCACAATTGGCCCAGCGTCGTCCAGGGTAGGGGAGGGAATGGCCGGCAGGGGATGTAGCTCAGTTGGTAGAGCATGGCGTTTGGAACGCCAGGGTTGTGGGTTCGATTCCCACGGGGGGCCAGTATAAAAAAATATGTATTCACTAACTGTAAGTCGCTCTGGATAAGCGCGTCTGCTAAATGACTAAAATGTAAATGTAAATGTAACGGCCCGTCCCTTAAAGGGGCAGCTGAATATTTTTCTCTCGCCTACTGATTGAGCATGGAACACTCCTAAAAACTTTTTATTCATGAACCTTTTAGTCATTTCTTATCATTAAAACACTCATTGTTCTCCTAGATTTATAAGTGTGCTTCAACATTTTTAATTAGGAGCACGTCACGTACAACATGTCACAGCGTAGAGCGCTGAACTCTTAAGAATAAGTACGCTGTATCAATATGTATTGCTGTTCGATGCTGGGATTTTATTGAGATTCGATATTCCAAACGCATTGCTCACCTTACAGTGCATTCGGAAAGTATTCAGACCCCTTGACTTTTTCCCCATTTTGTTACGTTACAGCCTTATTCTGAAATTGATTTAAATAGTTGTTTTTCCTCATCAATCTACACACAATAGCCCGTAATGACAAAGTAAAAACAGTTTTGTAGACATTTTTGCAAATGTATGGGGGAAAAACCTGAAAGATCACATTTACATAAGTATTCAGACCCTTTACTCAATACTTTGTTGAAGCACCTTTGGCTGCGATTACAGCCTCGAGTCTTCTTGGGTATGACGCTACAAGCTTGGCACACCTGTATTTGGGGAGTTTCTCCCAATTGGCTCCCTATTTAAAAAGAAGCTATGAAGGAAGTGGCTCTGGATAAGAGCGTCTGCTAAATGACGTAAATGTAAGGAAAAAATACTGGAGTTTTGGTGCATGTAAAGCCAACTAGCGCAAAAATAATATTGCCAAAACGATAACGATATATTGTCAAAAATAATATTGCGATATGTAACTATCAATTGTTTGTTTATTTTTCCCATTAGTAAAGGTAGGCAGGAATGGGCTGAAGCTAGCCTGGTCCCAGATCATTTTGTGCCATCTTGCCAACTCCTTTGGTCATTGTCACACCTCAGGGATCTGGGACCAGGCTAGACAAACGCACCAGCCAAACAAGAATAATATTGATTCAATCGGTATGGATCTTTCATTTCTTTCAACCTTCGTTTTGATCTGCATATTGACTCGTCTCTCTGCGTTCTTTCTAGTTGAACCACTTCCCCGGTTCGTTCCAGATAGGTCGTAAGGACCGTCTGTGGAGGAACCTGTCGAAGATGCAGGCTCAGTTTGGGAAGAGGGAGTTCAGCTTCTTCCCCCGCTCCTTCGTTCTCCCTCAGGACATCAAGCTGCTGAGGAAGGCCTGGGAGGACAGTGGTAGCAGGCAGAAATGGATCATCAAGCCGGTAGGTGGATCCTATATCTAAATCCGTTTTGGGCTGTGTCTGAAATGGCTTCCGTTCCCTAGTGATGGTGCGTTTCTCCTGTGTTTGGATCTTTTGTTTCTCCTAAGTCTAACGATGCGTCCGAAATGACACTTCCCTATACAGTGCACTATAGCGAACTACTTTTGGCTCTAGGGAATAATGTCATAACCTGACGTGGATGCATTGTGATGTGTATTAGTACTGGCTGTATAGTGGATGTATAGGGGATGTAGTGGATGTGTATTAGTACTGGCTGTATAGTGGATGTGTATTAGTACTGGCTGTATAGGGGATGTGTATTAGTACTGGCTGTATAGTGGATGTATAGGGGATGTAGTGGATGTGTATTAGTACTGGCTGTATAGGGGATGTAGTGGATGTGTATTAGTACTGGCTGTGTAGTGGATGTGTATTAGTACTGGCTGTATAGGGGATGTAGTGGATGTGTATTAGTACTGGCTGTATAGGGGATGTGTATTAGTACTGGCTGTATAGGAGATGTAGTGGATGTGTATTAGTACTGGCTGTATAGGGGATGTAGTGGATGTGTATTAGTACTGGCTGTATAGGGGATGTAGTGGATGTGTATTAGTACTGGCTGTATAGGGGATGTAGTGGATGTGTATTAGTACTGGCTGTATAGGGGATGTAGTGGATGTGTATTAGTACTGGCTGTATAGGGGATGTAGTGGATGTGTATTAGTACTGGCTGTATAGGGGATGTAGTGGATGTGTATTAGTACTGGCTGTATAGTGGATGTAGTGGATGTGTATTAGTACTGGCTGTGTAGTGGATGTGTATTAGTACTGGCTGTATAGGGGATGTGTATTAGTACTGGCTGTATAGGGGATGTGTATTAGTACTGGCTGTGTAGTGGATGTGTATTAGTACTGGCTGTGTAGGGGATGTGTATTAGTACTGGCTGTATAGTGGATGTGTATTAGTACTGGCTGTATAGTGGATGTGTATTAGTACTGGCTGTATAGGGGATGTAGTGGATGTGTATTAGTACTGGCTGTATAGGGGATGTGTATTAGTACTGGCTGTGTAGTGGATGTGTATTAGTACTGGCTGTGTAGGGGATGTGTATTAGTACTGGCTGTATAGTGGATGTGTATTAGTACTGGCTGTATAGGGGATGTAGTGGATGTGTATTAGTACTGGCTGTATAGGGGATGTAGTGGATGTGTATTAGTACTGGCTGTATAGTGGATGTGTATTAGTACTGGCTGTATAGGGGATGTAGTGGATGTGTATTAGTACTGGCTGTATAGGGGATGTAGTGGATGTGTATTAGTACTGGCTGTATAGTGGATGTAGTGGATGTGTATTAGTACTGGCTGTGTAGTGGATGTGTATTAGTACTGGCTGTATAGGGGATGTGTATTAGTACTGGCTGTATAGGGGATGTGTATTAGTACTGGCTGTATAGGGGATGTAGTGGATGTGTATTAGTACTGGCTGTGTAGTGGATGTGTATTAGTACTGGCTGTATAGTGGATGTAGTGGATGTGTATTAGTACTGGCTGTATAGGGGATGTAGTGGATGTGTATTAGTACTGGCTGTATAGGGGATGTAGTGGATGTGTATTAGTACTGGCTGTGTAGTGGATGTGTATTAGTACTGGCTGTATAGGGGATGTAGTGGATGTGTATTAGTACTGGCTGTGTAGTGGATGTGTATTAGTACTGGCTGTATAGGGGATGTAGTGGATGTGATAATAATAATAATGATAATAATGACATTTAGCAGACGCTTTTATCCAAAGCGACTTAGTCATGTATGCATACATTTTACGTATGGGTGGTCCTGGAATCTAACCCACAATCCCGGCGTTGCAAGCACCATGCTCTACCAACTGAGCCATTCATGACAACAATCAAGAATCAATCAATCAATCAAATATATTCATAAAGCCATTTGGACATCAACAGTTGTCACAAAGTGTTTTACTGTAACCCGGCCTAGAAAACCCCAAGCAGCAGCGACAGGAACCAGGCTCAAGTGTTTGGTCCAGTAGCTTGTCTACAGTGTGAACCAATGTCCTGTAGGACACATCTTTGTGGCCTGCTCTTAGTACTGACTGTATAGGGGATGTATATTAGTACTGGCTGTATAGGGGATGTAGTGGATGTGTATTAGTACTGGCTGTATAGGGGATGTAGTGGATGTGTATTAGTACTGGCTGTATAGTGGATGTGTATTAGTACTGGCTGTATAGGGGATGTAGTGGATATGTATTAGTACTGGCTGTATAGGGGATGTAGTGGATGTGTATTAGTACTGGCTGTATAGGGGATGTAGTGGATGTGTATTAGTACTGGCTGTATAGGGGATGTAGTGGATGTGTATTAGTACTGGCTGTATAGGGGATGTAGTGGATGTGTATTAGTACTGGCTGTATAGTGGATGTAGGGGATGTGTATTAGTACTGGCTGTATAGGGGATGTAGTGGATGTGTATTAGTACTGGCTGTATAGTGGATGTGTATTAGTACTGGATGTATAGTGGATGTGTATTTGTACTGGCTGTATAGGGGATGTAGTGGATGTGTATTAGTACTGGCTGTATAGGGGATGTAGTGGATGTGTATTAGTACTGGCTGTGTAGTGGATGTGTATTAGTACTGGCTGTATAGGGGATGTAGTGGATGTGTATTAGTACTGGCTGTGTAGTGGATGTGTATTAGTACTGGCTGTATAGGGGATGTAGTGGATGTGTATTAGTACTGGCTGTATAGGGGATGTAGTGGATGTGTATTAGTACTGGCTCTATAGGGGATGTGTATTAGTACTGGCTGTATAGGGGATGTAGTGGATGTGTATTAGTACTGGCTGTGTAGTGGATGTGTATTAGTACTGGCTGTATAGGGGATGTAGTGGATGTGTATTAGTACTGGCTGTATAGGGGATGTAGTGGATGTGTATTAGTACTGGCTGTGTAGTGGATGTGTATTAGTACTGGCTGTATAGGGGATGTAGTGGATGTGTATTAGTACTGGCTGTATAGGGGATGTAGTGGATGTGTATTAGTACTGGCTGTATAGGGGATGTAGTGGATGTGTATTAGTACTGGCTGTATAGGGGATGTAGTGGATGTGTATTAGTACTGGCTGTATAGGGGATGTAGTGGATGTGTATTAGTACTGGCTGTATAGGGGATGTAGTGGATGTGTATTAGTACTGGCTGTGTAGTGGATGTGTATTAGTACTGGCTGTATAGGGGATGTAGTGGATGTGTATTAGTACTGGCTGTATAGGGGATGTAGTGGATGTGTATTAGTACTGGCTGTATAGGGGATGTAGTGGATGTGTATTAGTACTGGCTGTGTAGTGGATGTGTATTAGTACTGGCTGTATAGGGGATGTAGTGGATGTGTATTAGTACTGGCTGTGTAGGGGATGTAGTGGATGTGTATTAGTACTGGCTGTATAGGGGATGTAGTGGATGTGTATTAGTACTGGCTGTATAGGGGATGTAGTGGATGTGTATTTGTACTGGCTGTATAGGGGATGTAGTGGATGTGTATTAGTACTGGCTGTATATGGGATGTAGTGGATGTGTATTAGTACTGGCTGTATAGTGGATGTGTATTAGTACTGGCTGTATAGTGGATGTAGTGGATGTGTATTAGTACTGGCTGTGTAGTGGATGTGTATTAGTACTGGCTGTATAGGGGATGTAGTGGATGTGTATTAGTACTGGCTGTATAGGGGATGTAGTGGATGTGATAATAATAATAATGATAATAATGACATTTAGCAGACGCTTTTATCCAAAGCGACTTACAGTCATGTATGCATACATTTTACGTATGGGTGGTCCTGGAATCTAACCCACAATCCCGGCGTTGCAAGCACCATGCTCTACCAACTGAGCCATTCATGACAACAATCAAGAATCAATCAATCAATCAAATATATTCATAAAGCCATTTGGACATCAACAGTTGTCACAAAGTGTTTTACTGTAACCCGGCCTAGAAAACCCCAAGCAGCAGCGACAGGAACCAGGCTCAAGTGTTTGGTCCAGTAGCTTGTCTACAGTGTGAACCAATGTCCTGTAGGACACATCTTTGTGGCCTGCTCTTAGTACTGACTGTATAGGGGATGTATATTAGTACTGGCTGTATAGGGGATGTAGTGGATGTGTATTAGTACTGGCTGTGTAGGGGATGTAGTGGATGTGTATTAGTACTGGCTGTATAGGGGATGTAGTGGATGTGTATTAGTACTGGCTGTATAGGGGATGTGTATTAGTACTGGCTGTATAGGGGATGTAGTGGATGTGTATTAGTACTGGCTGTATAGGTGATGTAGTGGATGTGTATTAGTACTGGCTGTGTAGGGGATGTAGTGGATGTGTATTTGTACTGGCTGTATAGGGGATGTAGTGGATGTGTATTAGTACTGGCTGTATAGGGGATGTAGTGGATGTGTATTAGTACTGGCTGTATAGGGGATGTAGTGGATGTGTATTAGTACTGGCTGTATAGGGGATGTAGTGGATGTGTATTAGTACTGGCTGTGTAGTGGATGTGTATTAGTACTGGCTGTATAGGGGATGTAGTGGATGTGTATTAGTACTGGCTGTATAGGGGATGTAGTGGATGTGATAATAATAATAATGATAATAATGACATTTAGCAGACGCTTTTATCCAAAGCGACTTACAGTCATGTATGCATACATTTTACGTATGGGTGGTCCTGGAATCTAACCCACAATCCCGGCGTTGCAAGCACCATGCTCTACCAACTGAGCCATTCATGACAACAATCAAGAATCAATCAATCAATCAAATATATTCATACTGGCTGTATAGGGGATGTAGTGGATGTGTATTAGTACTGGCTGTATAGTGGATGTGTATTAGTACTGGCTGTATAGGGGATGTAGTGGATGTGTATTAGTACTGGCTGTATAGGGGATGTGTATTAGTACTGGCTGTGTAGTGGATGTGTATTAGTACTGGCTGTATAGTGGATGTGTATTAGTACTGGCTGTATAGGGGATGTAGTGGATGTGTATTAGTACTGGCTGTATAGGGGATGTAGTGGATGTGTATTAGTACTGGCTGTGTAGTGGATGTAGTGGATGTGTATTAGTACTGGCTGTATAGGGGATGTAGTGGATGTGTATTAGTACTGGCTGTATAGTGGATGTGTATTAGTACTGGCTGTATAGGGGATGTAGTGGATATGTATTAGTACTGGCTGTATAGGGGATGTAGTGGATGTGTATTAGTACTGGCTGTATAGGGGATGTAGTGGATGTGTATTAGTACTGGCTGTATAGTGGATGTAGGGGATGTGTATTAGTACTGGCTGTATAGGGGATGTAGTGGATGTGTATTAGTACTGGCTGTATAGGGGATGTAGTGGATGTGTATTAGTACTGGCTGTATAGGGGATGTGTATTAGTACTGGCTGTATAGGGGATGTGTATTAGTACTGGATGTATAGGGGATGTAGTGGATGTGTATTAGTACTGGCTGTGTAGGGGATGTGTATTAGTACTGGCTGTGTAGTGGATGTGTATTAGTACTGGATGTATAGTGGATGTGTATTAGTACTGGCTGTATAGGGGATGTAGTGGATGTGTATTAGTACTGGCTGTATAGGTGATGTAGTGAATGTGTATTAGTACTGGCTGTATAGGGGATGTAGTGGATGTGTATTAGTACTGGCTGTATAGTGGATGTAGTGGATGTGTATTAGTACTGGCTGTATAGGGGATGTAGTGGATGTGTATTAGTACTGGCTGTATAGGGGATGTAGTGGATGTGTATTAGTACTGGCTGTATAGTGGATGTAGTGGATGTGTATTAGTACTGGCTGTGTAGTGGATGTGTATGAGTACTGGCTGTATAGGGGATGTAGTGGATGTGTATTAGTACTGGCTGTATAGGGGATGTAGTGGATGTGTATTAGTACTGGCTGTATAGGGGATGTATATTAGTACTGGCTGTATAGGGGATGTAGTGGATGTGTATTAGTACTGGCTGTATAGGGGATGTAGTGGATGTGTATTAGGACTGGCTGTATAGGGGATGTAGTGGATGTGTATTAGTACTGGCTGTATAGGGGATGTAGTGGATGTGTATTAGTACTGGCTGTGTAGTGGATGTGTATTAGTACTGGCTGTGTAGTGGATGTGTATTAGTACTGGCTGTATAGGGGATGTAGTGGATGTGTATTAGTACTGGCTGTATATGGGATGTAGTGGATGTGTATTAGTACTGGCTGTATAGGGGATGTATATTAGTACTGGCTGTATAGGGGATGTAGTGGATGTGTATTAGTACTGGCTGTATAGGGGATGTAGTGGATGTGTATTAGTACTGGCTGTATAGGTGATGTAGTGGATGTGTATTAGTACTGGCTGTATAGGGGATGTAGTGGATGTGTATTAGTACTGGCTGTATAGGGGATGTAGTGAATGTGTATTAGTACTGGCTGTATAGGGGATGTAGTGAATGTGTATTAGTACTGGCTGTATAGGGGATGTAGTGGATGTGTATTAGGACTGGCTGTATAGGGGATGTAGTGGATGTGTATTAGTACTGGCTGTATAGGGGATGTGTATTAGGACTGGCTGTGTAGGGGATGTGTATTAGTACTGGCTGTGTAGGGGATGTGTATTAGTACTGGCTGTCTAGTGGATGTGTATTAGTACTGGCTGTATAGGGGATTTAGTGGATGTGTATTAGTACTGGCTGTATAGGGGATGTAGTGGATGTGTATTAGTACTGGCTGTATAGGGGATGTAGTGGATGTGTATTAGTACTGGCTGTATAGGGGGTGTAGTGGATGTGTATTAGTACTGGCTGTATAGGGGATGTAGTGGATGTGTATTAGGACTGGCTGTATAGGGGATGTGTATTAGTACTGGCTGTATAGGGGATGTGTATTAGTACTGGCTGTGTAGTGGATGTGTATTAGTACTGGCTGTATAGGGGATGTGTATTAGTAATGGCTGTGTAGTGGATGTGTATTAGTACTGGCTGTATAGGGGATGTAGTGGATGTGTATTAGTACTGGCTGTATAGGGGATGTAGTGGATGTGTATTAGTACTGGCTGTATAGTGGATGTATAGGGGATGTAGTGGATGTGTATTAGTACTGGCTGTGTAGTGGATGTGTATTAGTACTGGCTGTGTAGTGGATGTGTATTAGTACTGGCTGTGTAGTGGATGTGTATTAGTACTGGCTGTATAGGGGATGTAGTGGATGTGTATTAGTACTGGCTGTATAGGGGATGTAGTGGATGTGTATTAGTACTGGCTGTATAGGGGATGTATATTAGTACTGGCTGTATAGGGGATGTAGTGGATGTGTATTAGTACTGGCTGTATAGGGGATGTAGTGGATGTGTATTAGTACTGGCTGTATAGGTGATGTAGTGGATGTGTATTAGTACTGGCTGTATAGGGGATGTAGTGGATGTGTATTAGTACTGGCTGTATAGGGGATGTAGTGAATGTGTATTAGTACTGGCTGTATAGGGGATGTAGTGAATGTGTATTAGTACTGGCTGTATAGGGGATGTGTATTAGTACTGGCTGTGTAGTGGATGTGTATTAGTACTGGCTGTATAGGGGATGTGTATTAGTACTGGCTGTGTAGTGGATGTGTATTAGCACTGGCTGTATAGGGGATGTAGTGGATGTGTATTAGTACTGGCTGTATAGGGGATGTAGTGGATGTGTATTAGTACTGGCTGTATAGGGGATGTAGTGGATGTGTATTAGGACTGGCTGTATAGGGGATGTAGTGGATGTGTATTAGTACTGGCTGTATAGTGGATGTAGTGGATGTGTATTAGTACTGGCTGTGTAGTGGATGTGTATTAGTACTGGCTGTATAAGGGATGTAGTGGATGTGTATTAGTACTGGCTGTATAGGGGATGTGTATTAGTACTGGCTGTATAGTGGATGTGTATTAGTACTGGATGTATAGTGGATGTGTATTTGTACTGGCTGTGTAGGGGATGTAGTGGATGTGTATTAGTACTGGCTGTATAGGGGATGTAGTGGATGTGTATTAGTACTGGCTGTATAGGTGATGTAGTGGATGTGTATTAGTACTGGCTGTATAGGGGATGTAGTGGATGTGTATTAGTACTGGCTGTATAGGGGATGTGTATTAGTACTGGCTGTATAGGGGATGTAGTGGATGTGTATTAGTACTGGCTGTATAGGGGATGTGTATTAGTACTGGCTGTATAGGGGATGTGTATTAGTACTGGCTGTATATGGGATGTGTATTAGTACTGGCTATATAGGGGATGTGTATTAGTACTGGCTGTATAGTGGATGTGTATTAGTACTGGCTGTGTAGTGGATGTGTATTAGTACTGGCTGTATAGTGGATGTAGTGGATGTGTATTAGTACTGGCTGTATAGGGGATGTAGTGGATGTGTATTAGTACTGGCTGTGTAGTGGATGTGTATTAGTACTGGCTGTGTAGTGGATGTGTATTAGTACTGGCTGTATAGGGGATGTAGGGGATGTGTATTAGTACTGGCTGTATAGGGGATGTGTATTAGTACTGGCTGTGTAGTGGATGTGTATTAGTACTGGCTGTATAGGGGATGTAGGGGATGTGTATTAGTACTGGCTGTATAGTGGATGTGTATTAGTACTGGCTGTATAGTGGATGTGTATTAGTACTGGCTGTATAGGGGATGTAGTGGATGTGTATTAGTACTGGCTGTATAGTGGATGTTTATTAGTACTGGCTGTATAGGGGATGTAGTGGATGTGTATTAGTACTGGCTGTATAGGGGATGTAGTGGATGTGTATTAGTACTGGCTGTATAGGGGATGTAGTGGATGTGTATTAGTACTGGATGTATAATGAGACAAGCTCCAGTCTAGATACATGTCATGTATTAGTGGATCAAAATAATCCTTATTTCCATCTCTCTCCTGTAGCCTGCGTCTGCTCGGGGGATTGGAATCCAGGTCATTCACAAGTGGAGTCAGATGCCGTGCAAGAGACCACTACTGGTGCAGAAGTACGTAAGCTGCCTGCGAATGATGCACTTCTCCTGGTGGTGTGATTTTAGCCTGGTCCCAGATCTGTTTGTGTTGTCTTGCCCATCTCATGACCATAGGAGTTTGTCAAGACTGCACAAACAGATCTGAGACCAGGCAGTCTAGTGTGATTGGATCATGATGACAACATACCATAATTTCAGGATTGTCTCTGAGTCTGAACGTAGTGTGTGTTATCTCTCAGGTATCTCCACAAGCCCTACCTCATCAGTGGGAATAAGTTTGACCTACGTATCTATGTGTACGTGTCATCTTACGACCCGCTCCGGGTTTACATCTTCCAAGACGGACTTGTCCGCTTCGCCAGCTGCAAGTAAGTCACCTGTTTTAATAACTCACCTGTTACCTGTTTCATTAAGTCACCTGTTACCTGTTTCATTAAGGCACCTGTTGTATTCAGTGACCTGTTACCTGTTTCATTAAGGCACCTGTTTTATTCAGTCACCCGTTGTGTTCAGTCACCCGTTGTGTTCAGTCACCCGTTGTGTTCAGTCACCCGTTGTGTTCAGTCACCCGTTGTGTTCAGTCACCCGTTGTGTTCAGTCACCCGTTTCAGTTATATATCTCAGTTTTTGAAAGATTTCCTTGAAGCCTGCAGGTATAAGGCTTTATAGCATGTTATGAGCTTTTATAATGGCTTTATACTGTGTGTCTCTGGCAACATTTTCTCATATATTCATTATAATGAGTGCTCACTGTGACGGGGGCTCACTGTGACGGGGGCTCACTGTGACAGGGGCTCACTGTGACGGGGGCTCACTGTGACGGGGGCTCACTGTGACGGGGGCTCACTGTGACGGGGCTCACTGTGACAGGGGCTCACTGTGACGGGGGCTCACTGTGACGGGGGCTCACTGTGACGGGGGCTCACTGTGACGGGGGCTCACTGTGACGGGGGCTCACTGTGACGGGGGCTCACTGTGACGGGGGCTCACTGTGACGGGGGCTCACTGTGACAGGGGCTCACTGTGACAGGGGCTCACTGTGACCGGGGGCTCACTGTGTTTGTTTGTTTTCCTCTGTAGATATTCCTCTTCCATGAAAAGCCTTGGCAACAAGTTCATGCACCTCACCAACTACAGCGTGAATAAGAAGAACTCTGAGTATCAGAGCAACGACAGTGACAAGGCCTGCCAGGGGCACAAGTGGTAAAGATGTTTTAATGGATATTACAAACTGGCAGGTTCCAGCCATGAATGCTGATTGGCTGACAGCCGTGGTATATCAGAACGTATACCACGGGTATGACAAAACATTTATTTGTACTGTTCTGATTACGTTCTTAACCAGTTTTATAATAGCAATAAGGCACCTTGGGGGTTTGTGGTATATGGTCAATATACCACGGCTAAGGGCTGTATCCAGGAACTCCGCCATGTGTCGTGCCTAAGAACGTCCCATAGCCGTGGTATATTGGCTATATACCACAAACCCCAGAGGTGCCTTATTGCTTAAATATATGCCATTTGGCAGACTCTTTTGTCCAAAGAGGCTTACATTCATGTGTGCATACATACATGTCACTAGCACATAACAGGGTTTTCATTCTATCATTGGACCGCTGGACTAACGTGTGTGTCCGTGTGTGTGTGTGTGTGTGTGTGTGTGGCAGGGCTCTGAAGGCGTTGTGGCATTACCTGGGTTCTAGGGGGGTCAACACTACGCTGATCTGGGAGAAGATCAAGGACATCGTCATGAAGACCATCATTGCGTAAGTCAGAGTTAAATACATCCCTTATTATAGTATATCTATGGTGTAAGTCAGAGTTAAATAAAACAGTATATCTATGGTGTAAGTCAGAGTTAAATAAAACAGTATATCTATGGTGTAAGTCAGAGTTAAATAAAACAGTATATCTTTGGTGTAAGTCAGAGTTAAATAAAACAGTATATCTTTGGTGTAAGTCAGAGTTAAATAAAACAGTATATCTTTGGTGTAAGTCAGAGTTAAATAAAACAGAATATCTATTGTGTAAATCAGAGTTAAATAAAACAGTATATCTATGGTGTAAGTCTTTTTAATGTCCCAGAATAAGTAGGTGTTGCCCAATGACTGTAAAAAGAATGGACAAAGCATCGATCAGGTGACACCATTCATTCCTATGTGAAGACTCAATAGAAGCCAGATGAAGACCGATGGCGTCACATGGAGACATAACATGCACAGTTTGAGCCACTCCAGGAAGTGACGTTGGAGGCTAGCTCAGTGCTGTCATTGTATACAGTCTGTTCCAAAATTTGAGCCACACAAAAGTACGAATGACTACACTACATGACCAAAAGTATGTGGACACCTGCACGTCGAACATCTCATTCCAAAATCCATGATCATTAATATGGAGTTGGTTCCCCCCCTTTGCTGCTATAACAGCCTCCACTCTTCTGGGAAGGCTTTCCACTAGATGTTGGAACATTGCTGCAGGGACTTGCTTCCATTCAGACACGAGCATTAGTGATGTTGGGCGATTAGGCCTGGCTCGCAGTCGGTGTTCCAATTCATCCCAAAGGTGTTCGATGGGGTTGAGGTCAGGGCTCTGTGCAGGCCAGTCAAGTTCTTCCACACCGACCTCGACAAACCATTTATTAATGGACCTCGCTTTGTGCACGGGGGGGATTGTGATGCTGAAACAGGAAAGGTCCTTCCCCAAACTGTTGCCACAAAGTTGGAAGCACAGAATTGTCTAGAACAGGGGTGTCAAACTCATTTTAGCTCAGGGGCCACATGGAGGAAAATCTATTCCCAAGTGGGCCGGACCAGAAAAATCATGGTGTATATATAACTTAAAAACAACAACTTCAGATTGTTTTCTTTGTTTTAATACGATCAACATACAACATAAAGCTGGAGCCTGAGGACAGTGTGTCCAAAATAGTACAAGCACAACATCACTATTAATCATAAAACACGTCAAGTTTATTTGAAAATTCTAAAGAAAAAGAACATCTTTGAACCGCTTCATGTCTGCCACATGTTGGGTCGCGCACACATTTTTCAGACAGGGGAAGTGAGCTGCATCACCACCGGCAAGTTGCGTCTCCCGCAATGACAGCTTCAACTTGAAAGAACGTATGCTGTCATAATACTGCGTGACAACTTTGTTGCGCCCTTGCAGCTGTTTGTTCAAGTTATTCAGGTGCTCTGTAACATCCACCATAAATGCAAGGTCCTGCATCCATTCTGCGGAATGAAATTCTAACACTGGTTTGCCCTTTTCTTCCATGAACTGTTCAATTTCTTCTCGTAAATCAAAGAAACGCCTCAGCACAGCACCTCGGCTTAACCATCTTACCTCAGTGTGGTATGGCAGGGCATAGATGTGGTCTTTCTCTCTGAGAAGGCTGTCAAACTGACGGTGATTCAGGCTTTTGGATCGGATGAAATTAACAGTTTGGATGACCACCTTCATGACGTTATCCATCTTTAATGACTTGCAACACAAAGCCTCCTGGTGCAAAATACAGTGAAAAGTCAAAAAATCACGTCCTCCATTTGCAGATTGCACTTTCTCTCTGAACTTTGTCACAACGCCTGCTTTTTTCCCGATCATTGAGGGCGCACCATCTGTAGCCAGGCTGACAGTGCGGGACCAGTCCACTCCGACCCTGTCCAGCGCGCCGACGAGTGCGGTAAAGTTGTATCTGTCATCGGCACCAACTCCACGAACTCCTTGGTGACGGTCAATGTGTCATCAACTCCGCGGATGAAAATGGCCAGTTGTGCAACATCTGTAATGTCCGTGCTTTCATCAATTGCAACCGAAAACGCAATAAATGACTTTACTTTTTGCTTCAACTGGCTGTCCAAATCCACTGAAAGATCGGAAATCCTGTCTGCAACTGTGTTTCTTGTCAGGCTGATATTTGCAAAAGCCTGCCGCTTTTCAGGGCACACAATCTCCGCTGCCTTCATCATGCATGTTTTTACAAATTCACCCTCACTAAATGGTTTTGAAGCCACTGCAATTTCATTAGCAATGAGGTAGCTAGCTTTCACTGCAGCGTCACTGATGTCTCGGCTGTGAGTGAACACAGACTGCTGTTTCTTCAGACCCGCCAACAGTTCATTCACCTTCTCTCATCTCCGCTGTCCTTGAAAATTGTCATATTTGTCGGCATGAAGACTCACATAGTGGCGACGAAGGTTATATTCTTTCAGCACTGCAACATGCTCTGAACACACCAAACATACAGCTTTCCCATTCAATTCCGTGAATAAATAGGATGACCATTTTTCTTGGAACACTCTGCACTCTGCGTCCACTTTTCTCTTTTTTGACAGAGACATATTGGGGCAATGAGGGTGCCAAAGCACATAATGTTAAAAGTAGAAGCCGTAATAAATATCGCGGGCTAAACAAAGTAGCTCATTGGCTGCACGTGCTTGACCTACTTGCTCTGCCCCGGTATAAACAATTTGCTTGCTTAACACAATTGCTATTGCGCCATCCAGTGGACGCAATTGGAACAGCAGTTTATTTTATTGAAAAATTGCAGCGCATTTTTATACTTTACAAAAGTATTATTATTATTATTTTTTTCAAAATCATCTCGCGGGCCGGATTAAACCCGTTTGCGGGCCTGATCCGGCCCGCGGGCCGGACGTTTGACACCCCTGGTCTAGAATGTCATTGTATGCTGTAGCGTTAAGATTTCCCTTCACTGGAACTAACGGGCCTAGCCCGAACCATTATTCCTCCCCCACCAAACTTTACAGTTGGCACTATGCATTTGGGCAGGTAGCGTTCTCCTGGCATCCGCCAAACTCAGATTCATCCATCGGACTGCCAGATGGTGAAATGTGATTCATCACTCCAGAGAATGTGTTTCCACTGCTCCAGAGTCCAATGGGCTTTACACCACTCCAGCCGACGCTTGGCATTGAGCATGTTGATCTTAGACTTGTGTGCGGCTGCTCGGCCATGGAAACCCATTTAATGAAGCTCCCGATGAACAGTTATTGTGCTGACGTTGCTTCCAGAGGCAGTTTGGAACTCTGTAGTGAGTGTTGCAACCGAGGACAGATTATTTTTCCGTGCTTCAGCCCTCGGCGGTCCCGTTCCGTGAGCTTTTGTGGCCTACCACTTCACGGCTGAGCTGTTGTTGCTCCTAGACTTTTCCACTTCACAATAACAGCACTTATAGTTGACCAGGGCAGCTCTAGCAGGGCAGAAATTTGACAAACTGACTAGTTGGAAAGGTGACAGGATGTGTGCTCGATTTTATACACCTGTCAGCTCCTCCAAAAACAATTGTTCTCAATAAGTGATCTCACCCTGTCTAAAAGGGATCTCACACCGTCTAAAAGGGATCTCACCCTGTCTAAAAGGGATCTCACCCTGTCTAAAAGGGATCTCACCCTGTCTAAAAGTGACCTCACCCTGTCTAAAAGTGACCTCACCCTGTCTAAAAGTGACCTCACCCTGTCTAAAAGTGACCTCACCCTGTCTAAAAGTGACCTCACCCTGTCTAAAAGGGATCTCACACTGTCTAAAAGGGATCTCACCCTGTGACCTCACCCTGTCTAAAAGTGACCTCACCCTGTCTAAAAGTGACCTCACCCTGTCTAAAAGGGATCTCACCCTGTCTAAAAGGGATCTCACCCTGTCTAAAAGGGATCTCACCCTGTCTAAAAGGGATCTCACACTGTCTAAAAGGGATCTCACACTGTCTAAAAGGGATCTCACACTGTCTAAAAGGGATCTCACACTGTCTAAAAGGGATCTCACACTGTCTAAAAGGGATCTCACACTGTCTAAAAGGGATCTCACACTGTCTAAAAGGGATCTCACACCGTCTAAAAGGGATCTCACACCGTCTAAAAGGGATCTCACACTGTCTCGCACCACCAATCCCAATCAAAAAGAGGTTCAGGTATGCAGCAGGGGGTTAGGGTTGGGGGATGCTCTGTCTGTTTCAATAAGCTAGAATCGGCTGTCATTCTTATTTTGGCTTCTAAATCAATGATTTGTTTGCAAGGAGGGACTTTTCAGACGGAAGAAGATTTCAGGTGGATGGTCATGTGACAGGGAGCAGTCCTTTAACTCCAGTTGAAGGCTGACTGATCCATAGAACTTGTTCTGTGTACCGTTTTAAAACAAGGACTGGTGTATTAGAAGTAGGGCTGTCAAACTATTTCAGTAATTAATCGAGTTAATGACATTAGTTAATTGCGATTTAATAAGAAATTGCTCAAATTTGACCCTAAAGAATTTAATTTCCCATTTTTAAAAGCAGTGTATTGAGTTAGAGGCACACTATGCTTTGGTTTTAAGGGACCGAAACACAATGATCAGAATGTTTTAACATTTTCACCATAAACAACACAGTCCCTGTTCAATTCAGCTATTAATGCTCCCAGTGTTTCAGCCTGCTCTCTCTATCAATGTTCACACACACACACACACACACAGCTTTAAGTACTCTTAAAGCTTCAGTCATTCTAAATTAGTGTGACTATAGGAAAAAATAACTGCCTCTCTGGATACAAAGAACAGAGCTTTTAAACTTGTCCAACAATGTTCTGAAAACACTGTAACCATCTGTACTGTTCAGATAACTTTACACACATAGCCCTCCACACCGTGACACCCTCCCACCCGCTCTCACACATCCCTTTTTCACACGCACAATCATCCACAGCCCACTCTCGCGTATGCAGCCTACCTTTTTCACACGCACAGTCATCCACAGCCCACTCTCGCGTATGCAGCCTACCTTTTTCACACGCACAGTCATCCACAGCCCACTCTCGCGTATGCAGCCTACCTTTTTCACACGCACAGTCATCCACAGCCCACTCTCGCATATGCAGCCTACCTTTTCACACGCACAATCATCCACAGCCCACTCTCGCATATGCAGCCTACCTTTTCACACGCACAGTCATCCACAGCCCACTCTCGCGTATGCAGCCTACCTTTTTCACACGCACAGTCATCCACAGCCCACTCTCGCATATGCAGCCTACCTTTTTCACACGCACAATCATCCACAGCCCACTCTCGCATATGCAGCCTACCTTTTTCACACGCACAGTCATCCACAGCCCACTCTCGCGTATGCAGCCTACCTTTTTCACACGCACAGTCATCCACAGCCCACTCTCGCGTATGCAGCCTACCTTTTTCACACGCACAATCATCCACAGCCCACTCTCGCATATGCAGCCTACCTTTTTCACACGCACAGTCATCCACAGCCCACTCTCGCGTATGCAGCCTACCTTTTTCACACGCACAATCATCCACAGCCCACTCTCGCGTATGCAGCCTACCCTTTTCACACGCACAGTCATCCACAGCCCACTCTCGCGTATGCAGCCTACCTTTTTGAAGCATCTCTTTGAGTAACCTTCTGTGTGCATAGCCCAGTGAGTGGGTCAAGTTATCAGGTTGCTAGCTAGCTGGGTAGGTAACGTGACTAGCTAGCTGGGTGGGTAACGTGACTAGCTAGCTGGGTGGGTAACGTGACTAGCTAGCTGGGTAGGTAACGTGACTAGCTAGCTGGGTAGGTAACGTGACTAGCTAGCTGGGTAGGTAACGTGACTAGCTAGCTGGGTAGGTAACGTGACTAGCTAGCTGGGTAGGTAACGTGACTAGCTAGCTGGGTAGGTAACGTGACTAGCTAGCTGGGTAGGTAACGTGACTAGCTAGCTGGGTAGGTAACGTGACTAGCTAGCTGGGTAGGTAACGTGACTAGCTAGCTGGGTAGGTAACGTGACTAGCTAGCTGGGTAGGTAACGTGACTAGCTAGCTGGGTAGGTAACGTGACTAGCTAGCTGGGTAGGTAACGTGACTCGCTAGCTAAACAATGTTTGTTATCAAACCAAAAAAGAATGACAAGCGACGTGCACGAATCCGCAGCAGAAAGAAAAATCAGCTCCGGTAATATTGGTCTTAACTTGAAGATGATTTTGGCTAGAGGAGCCAGTTTGGAAGGGATGTAGCTAGAGGTGCCAGTTTGGAAGGGATGTAGCTAGAGGCACCAGTTTGGAAGGGATGGAGCTAGAGGAGCCAGTTTGGAAGGGATGTGGCTAGAGGAGCCAGTTTGGAAGGGATGGAGCTAGAGGCACCAGTTTGGAAGGGATGTAGCTAGAGGCGCCAGTTTGGAAGGGATGTAGCTAGAGGAGCCAGTTTGGAAGGGATGGAGCTAGAGGCACCAGTTTGGAAGGGATGTAGCTAGAGGCACCAGTTTGGAAGGGATGTAGCTAGAGGCGCCAGTTTGGAAGGGATGTAGCTAGAGGAGCCAGTTTGGAAGGGATGTAGCTAGAGGAGCCAGTTTGGAAGGGATGGTTTGGAAGGGATGTAGCTAGAGGAGCCAGTTTGGAAGGGATGTAGCTAGAGGAGCCAGTTTGGAAGGGATGTAGCTAGAGGTGCCAGTTTGGAAGGGATGTAGCTAGAGGAGCCAGTTTGGAAGGGATGTAGCTAGAGGTGCCAGTTTGGAAGGGATGTAGCTAGAGGAGCCAGTTTGGAAGGGATGTAGCTAGAGGTGCCAGTTTGGAAGGGATGTAGCTAGAGGTGCCAGTTTGGAAGGGATGGTTTGGAAGGGATGTAGCTAGAGGAGCCAGTTTGGAAGGGATGTAGCTAGAGGAGCCAGTTTGGAAGGGATGTAGCTAGAGGTGCCAGTTTGGAAGGGATGTAGCTAGAGGAGCCAGTTTGGAAGGGATGTGGCTAGAGGTGTCAGTTTGGAAGGGATGTAGCTAGAGGAGCCAGTTTGGAAGGGATGTGGCTAGAGGTGCCAGTTTGGAAGGGATGTAGCTAGAGGAGCCAGTTTGGAAGGGATGTGGCTAGAGGTGCCAGTTTGGAAGGGATGTAGCTAGAGGCACCAGTTTGGAAGGGATGTAGCTAGAGGAGCCAGTTTGGAAGGGATGTAGCTAGAGGAGCCAGTTTGGAAGGGATGTGGCTAGAGGTGCCAGTTTGGAAGGGATGTAGCTAGAGGCACCAGTTTGGAAGGGATGTAGCTAGAGGTGCCAGTTTGGAAGGGATGTGGCTAGAGGAGCCAGTTTGGAAGGGATGTAGCTAGAGGAGCCAGTTTGGAAGGGATGTAGCTAGAGGTGCCAGTTTGGAAGGGATGTAGATAGAGGAGCCAGTTTGGAAGGGATGTAGCTAGAGGTGCCAGTTTGGAAGGGATGTAGCTAGAGGAGCCAGTTTGGAAGGGATGTAGCTAGAGGAGCCAGTTTGGAAGGGATGTAGCTAGAGGAGCCAGTTTGGAAGGGATGTAGCTAGAGGAGCCAGTTTGGAAGGGATGTAGCTAGAGGAGCCAGTTTGGAAGGGATGTAGCTAGAGGTGCCAGTTTGGAAGGGATGGTTTGGAAGGGATGTAGCTAGAGGAGCCAGTTTGGAAGGGATGTAGCTAGAGGAGCCAGTTTGGGAGGGATGTGGCTAGAGGAGCCAGTTTGGAAGGGATGGAGCTAGAGGCACCAGTTTGGAAGGGATGTAGCTAGAGGTGCCAGTTTGGAAGGGATGTAGCTAGAGGAGCCAGTTTGGAAGGGATGTAGCTAGAGGAGCCAGTTTGGGAGGGATGTGGCTAGAGGAGCCAGTTTGGAAGGGATGGAGCTAGAGGCACCAGTTTGGAAGGGATGTAGCTAGAGGTGCCAGTTTGGAAGGGATGGAGCTAGAGGTGCCAGTTTGGAAGGGATGTAGCTAGAGGTGCCAGTTTGGAAGGGATGGTTTGGAAGGGATGTAGCTAGAGGAGCCAGTTTGGAAGGGATGTAGCTAGAGGTGCCAGTTTGGAAGGGATGTAGCTAGAGGTGCCAGTTTGGAAGGGATGGTTTGGAAGGGATGTAGCTAGAGGTGCCAGTTTGGAAGGGATGGTTTGGAAGGGATATAGCTAGAGGTGCCAGTTTGGAAGGGATATAGCTAGAGGTGCCAGTTTGGAAGGGATGTGGCTAGAGGCACCAGTTTGGAAGGGATATAGCTAGAGGTGCCAGTTTGGAAGGGATGTGGCTAGAGGAGCCAGTTTGGAAGGGATGGAGCTAGAGGCACCAGTTTGGAAGGGATGTAGCTAGAGGAGCCAGTTTGGAAGGGATGTAGCTAGAGGAGCCAGTTTGGAAGGGATGTAGCTAGAGGAGCCAGTTTGGAAGGGATGTGGCTAGAGGAGCCAGTTTGGAAGGGATGGAGCTAGAGGAGCCAGTTTGGAAGGGATGTGGCTAGAGGTGCCAGTTTGGAAGGGATGTAGCTAGAGGAGCCAGTTTGGAAGGGATGTGGCTAGAGGTGCCAGTTTGGAAGGGATGTAGCTAGAGGAGCCAGTTTGGAAGGGATGTAGCTAGAGGAGCCAGTTTGGAAGGGATGTGGCTAGAGGAGCCAGTTTGGAAGGGATGTAGCTAGAGGAGCCAGTTTGGAAGGGATGTAGCTAGAGGAGCCAGTTTGGAAGGGATGTGGCTAGAGGAGCCAGTTTGGAAGGGATGTAGCTAGAGGAGCCAGTTTGGAAGGGATGTAGCTAGAGGAGCCAGTTTGGAAGGGATGTAGCTAGAGGAGCCAGTTTGGAAGGGATGTGGCTAGAGGAGCCAGTTTGGAAGGGATGGAGCTAGAGGTGCAAGCATTTATACTGAACAAAAATATAAACGCAACATGCAACAATTTCAACAATTTTACTGAGTTACAGTTCAGATAATGAAATCAGTCAATTGAAATAAATAAATTAGGCCCAGATCTATGGATTTCACATGACCGGTCAGGGGCGCAGCCATGGGTGGGTCTGGGAGGGCATAGGGCCCACCCACTGGGGAGCCTGGCCCAGCCAATCAGAATGAGTTTTTCCCCACAAAAGGGCTTTATTACAGACAGAAATACTCCTCAGTTTCATCAGCTGTCCGGGTGGCTGGTCTCAGATGATCCCGCGGGTGAAGAAGCCGGATGTGGCGGTCCTGGGCTGGCGTGGTGACACGTGGTCTGGGGAGGTCCTGGGCTGGCGCGGTGACACGTGGTCTGGGGAGGTCCTGGGCTGGCGTGGTGACACGTGGTCTGGGGAGGTCCTGGGCTGGCGTGGTGACACGTGGTCTGGGGAGGTCCTGGGCTGGCGTGGTGACACGTGGTCTGGGGAGGTCCTGGGCTGGCGTGGTGACACGTGGTCTGGGGAGGTCCTGGGCTGGCGTGGTGACACGTGGTCTGGGGAGGTCCTGGGCTGGGCGTGGTGACACGTGGTCTGGGGAGGTCCTGGGCTGGCGTGGTGACACGTGGTGTGGGGAGGTCCTGGGCTGGCGTGGTGACACGTGGTCTGGGGAGGTCCTGGGCTGGCGTGGTGACACGTGGTCTGGGGAGGTCCTGGGCTGGCGTGGTGACACGTGGTCTGGGGAGGTCCTGGGCTGGCGTGGTGACACGTGGTCTGGGGAGGTCCTGGGCTGGCGTGGTGACACGTGGTCTGGGGAGGTCCTGGGCTGGCGTGGTGACACGTGGTCTGGAGAGGTCCTGGGCTGGCGTGGTGACACGTGGTCTGGGGAGGGCTGGCGTGGTGACACGTGGTCTGGGGAGGTCCTGGGCTGGCGTGGTGACACGTGGTCTGCGGTTGTGAGGCCGGTAGGATGTAGTATAAAATTCTCTAAAACGACTAATGGTAGAGAAATGAACATTCAATTCTCTGGCAACAGCTCTGGTGGACATTCCTGCTGTCAGCATGCCAATTGCACGCTCCCTCAACTTGAGACATCTGTGTTATTGTGTTGTGTGACACAACTGCACATTTTAGAGTGGCCTTTTATTGTCCCCAGCACAAGGTGCACCTGTGTAATGATCATGCTCTTTAATCAGCTTCTTGAAAGGAGACATGCTCACTAACAGGGATGTAAACAAATTTGTGGACACAATTTGAGAGAAATAAGCTTTTTTGTGCGTATGGAACATTTCTGGGATCTTTTCTTTCAGCTCATGAAACATGGGACCAACACTTTTCATTTTGTGTTTATATTTTTGTTCAGTATAGTAGCTGTGGTCCGTGTTGCGGTTAAAAGGGTCCGTGTGGTAACACGTTTACTTAAAATGTTCCGTGCAGTGACGCGTTAACTTTGACAGCCCTAATTAGAAGGAATTATTTGTACCATGATTGTCGTTCCCCCCCCCCCCATTTCCTCATTCACTATAATGGGGGATCCTGTTTTCTGCAAACAATGCCTGCAGTACCGCGGTCTGCCTTGATCTTCCGTGGCTTCAATGAGAGGGCGCAGTCGTTCTCCTCTGGTCATTTATCTAATTCATTAATGCGTATCTTGGAAACCCTTTACTTAAAGCCTGCAGGTATAATGCTCTATAGCTTGTTATAGGCATATATGAGCCTTTATAATGTATTCTAATATGTCTTGTAATATGTTCTCTCTCTATGTATCAGGTCTGACCCGTACGTGCAGTTATATAATGCTCTATAGCTTGTTATAAGCATGTATGAGCCTTTTATAATGTGTTCTAATAATGTTGTGTCTCTCTCTATGTATCAGGTCTGACCCGACGAGTTATATAATGCTCTATAGCTTGTTATAAGCATGTATGAGCCTTTATAATGTGTTCTATGTTCTTATCAGGTCTGACGCAGTATATTCTTATAGCTTGTTATAAGCATGTATGAGCCTTTATATGTGTTCTTTGTTGTGTCTCTCTCGTTCAGGTCTGACCCGACGTGCAGTTATATAATGCTCTATAGCTTGTTATAAGCATGTATGAGCCTTTTATAATGTGTTCTAATAATGTTGTGTCTCTCTCTATGTATCAGGTCTGACCCGTACGTGCAGTTATATAATGCTCTATAGCTTGTTATAAGCATGTATGAGCCTTTTATAATGTGTTCTAATAATGTTGTGTCTCTCTCTATGTATCAGGTCTGACCCGTATGTGAACACGCTGGTCAAGATGCACCTGCGCTGCCCCTACAGCTGTCATGAGCTGTTTGGCTTTGACATCATGCTGGATGAGAACCTCAAGCCTTGGGTGCTGGAGGTCAACATATCACCAAGGTAACAAACAGTCCAGCCTTCAGTACAGACCAGACAGGATTCCCTCCCTGTGGTAGGTAGCCTAGTGGCTAAGGAGTTGGACCTGTGGCCGAAAGGTAGTCGGTTCAAATCCCAAGCCAGGTGCTGGAAAAATAGGCCCTTAACCCCACAACGTGCTCTCCATCCAGGGGCAACGTGCTCTCCATCCAGGGGCAGCGTGTTCTCCATCCAGGGGCAACGTGCTCTCCATCCAGGGGCAGCGTGTTCTCCATCCAGGGGCAACGTGCTCTCCATCCAGGGGCAGCGTGCTCTCCATCCAGGGGCAACGTGCTCTCCATCCAGGGGCAGCGTGCTCTCCATCCAGGGGCAACGTGCTCTCCATCCAGGGGCAGCGTGCTCTCCATCCAGGGGCAGCGTGCTCTCCATCCAGGGGCAGCGTGCTCTCCATCCAGGGGCAGCGTGCTCTCCATCCAGGGGCAACGTGCTCTCCATCCAGGGGCAACGTGCTCTCCATCCAGGGGCAGCGTGCTCTCCATCCAGGGGCAACGTGCTCTCCATCCAGAAAACCTCCAACTAGTTTTCTGAATTTTTTTTTTGGGAATTTTGCATCTCTAGACACTTGTCATGGCAGTGGTATTTGT